>NW_025414738.1:0-1550 GCF_002201575.2 Neomonachus schauinslandi
AGAAACTATCTCAAAATTTTAAAGAGAGAACAACTTATATATATATATATATGCCAAAAAAAAGGGTAACTACTATGAAGGGATAGAATATGACTCTAAAAATGAAAAATAAAAATGTTTTTTAAAAAAGGGATTGATAAGATTTTGGTTGAAAAAGGGAAAAAGAAAAATTCAATAAAAAAAAGAAAGACAGTTAAAAAAAATTAACTTTGAAAGACTAAAGAATCATGGTATAAAAGCCATGGATTCTATGTGCATTATTCTCCTAGTGCTACAGTTTTGCCGTTCTCATTGATGGGTAAACTTGGTCTTGGCTTGCTGTTCTCTCTGATCTTCTGGGGGAGGGGCCTGTTGCTGTGGTTCTCAAATGTCTTTGCCGGAGGCAGAATTGCCCCGCCCTTGCCGGGTCCGGCCTAAGTCATCTGCTTGGGTTTGCTCTCGGGAACTTTTGTTCCCTGAAAGCTTTCTGTTGGGTTTTGGAGGACGACAGTGAAAATGGCAGCTTCCCAGTCTCCGCCCAGGAGGAGCCGAGAACTCGGGGCCGTACTCCTCAGTGAGCCCCCAGAGAAAAGCAGTCAGTCACTCCCATCTCCCTGGTCTTTGGCCGCACTCCATGCTCACCCGGTCTGTGACCAAGCGTTTCTATCTCTGGCACCCGACTCGGTGTGGAGTCTCTAAACCCAGCAGATCCCTGTGGTGTGCTCCCACGCTGCTCCTCGTGGGGAAGGAATGTGAGTCTCCCTGGATCTGCCGCTTGTTGGGTCCCTGCTGGAGGAGCAGTGGCCCGACTGTGCCCCAGATCTCAGTTTATGGCAACTCTGAGCTGAGAGCCCGCACCTTGGCTCGGTCTCTGAAGCTGGCTTCCCCACTCCAATACCTGGGAGCTCTGCTGCACTCAGGCACCCCTGGTCTTCCTGTGACCCCGAGGGTCCTGAGACCACACTGTCCTGTGAGGGTTCCACCCCTCACTTAGCCACTGGAGTGACGTACCTCAGCGGAGCAGATTTCTAAAAGTTCTGATTTTGTGTTCCGGGGCTCTATCACTTGCCAGAAGCAGCCAACAGAGGCCCCTTCCCCTCTGTCTATCCTCTCGAATATCACCTCGGATTCACTTCTCCGTATGTCCTGCCTTTCAGAAAGTGGTCGCTTTTCTGTTCAGTGAGTTGTTGTTATTCTTTTCTTCGATCTCCTGTTGAGTTTGTAGGTGTTCAGAATGGTTTGATCCCTATCCAGCTGAATTCCTGAGACCAGACAAAATCCAGGTCTCCTACCCTCCGCCATCTTGCTCCGCCCCCTAGCCTGTGTCTTTTGATTGGGGCATTTAACCCATTTACATTCAGGGTAACTATTGAAAGAGGAATTTAGTGTCATTGTATTGCCTGTAAGGTGACTGTTACCGTATATTGTCTCTGTTCCTTTCTGGCCTATGTTGCTTTTTGGCTCTCTCTTTGCTTAGAGGACCCCTTTCAAGATTTCCTGTAGGGCTGGTTTTGTGTTTGCAAGTTCCTTTAGTTTTTGTTTGTCCTGGAAGCTTTTTATCTCTCCTTCTA
>NW_025414739.1:0-1550 GCF_002201575.2 Neomonachus schauinslandi
CTTTCCTAATGTTGACCCATACTTGCAAACCCCCCCAAAAATTATTTGGTCATGATGTATGGTGATTTGTACACTGCTCTTTCAATTTGCTGTTATTTTATTTAAGACTTTTGTATCTATATCCATAAATGAAACTTCCCTTATTTATTATTTTGCGGTTTTCCTTTTTCTGGAATCAAGAGCAGGATTTTGCCATTCTGTAGAATGAGTTGAAAAGCTGGAATGGTTATATTACATAGTAATTATCTGTTCCGGAAAGATTTGGTAAAACCTTTACATTTCCCTTCTTTTATACATAAAATTAATCAGTTGCAGAAATGAGAATCATGTTAATACTTCAGTGGTCTGACAAAAAAAAATTGCTCTCATCAATTTACTTTGTTTTCAATGGGGAAATTTATATAGATCAATATAAAGCACAAACACCTAGTCATGTTATGTTTATAAAAATGTCTCATGTTTCCAGGGCCACCCAGTGCATTATGACATGAAGCACAACCTTGACAATATTTTTTCTGGGGTTTTATCCAATCCATGAAATTATGAACAATATACAGGGAAGGTATTTAACCTGGAGACTTTAAAAGGATAACAAGATAAATTGTAGAGTAATGGAACTCAAACCATATACTGAAAACTGTATTGTTTACTCTGCTTTTAATTTAAGCACATAAAACAGATATTACTTAGTTTATGCTATTTACCATCCAATACCACATAAGGAGTGACAAAAATCCTTAATCAGGTATGATTAAATGTTCTGTCTTAGATCCCAGAAATTTATAAACAAATCTCCTGGCTGCATAATTTCTGGAATTAACTATTTACTTATTAGATTAGTTAGGATAATGTTCAAATGTGAATAGCAGAAACGTAAAATGATAGTGGTTTAAACAAGCCAGAAATGTATTTGTCTCTCAGGTAAGAGTCCAGAGCTAACCATTACAGAGAGACAATGAGGCAGCCCAGCTCTACAACGTCCTCAAGGATCCAGACTCCTAACTTTCCACTGTGCCATCCTTTGGGCATTATCTTCACTCATGGTCTGAGATGGAATTGTAGCCATTACATATATTCTAAGCAACAAGTTAGGGGAAGGGGTTAAGAGGACTCAATAGGTACATGCCAGTTGTCTCATATCAAAGAGTCCTGGAAGCTGTCACAGGGTATTTCCATTTACAGCCCACTGAATATAGTTATACTTCATACTTCTTTACAAAGGCAGCTGGCCAGTATACTTTATTATTCTAGGAAGCCATGTATCTAGCTAAAAAGTCTATTGTAATGGGATAAAGGAGAGAAGATATTGAGAGAAAACTAACCACTTCTGCCACTACCATTTCACACACACTCACAAGTAGTCTGGTCTTGCATTTCCTGATCTCCTCTCTCTCATGAATGTAAGCTCCTGGTGATGAATGGGATCTCTGATAAAAATAGGAATTTTTCAGTATCTATTGAGTGATCTTCTCCCTCCACTTTTAATTTGTTGGTAAAATGAATCACACTGGTATCTTTCCTAATGTTGACCCATACTTGCAAACCCCCCC
>NW_025414740.1:158-1550 GCF_002201575.2 Neomonachus schauinslandi
TATGGCTTTGTTCTAGTCTCCTGCCTGATCACATTCTCTCCCCCCCTTTTTTTTAATCCTCTTCTTTCTTTTTTCCAACCAACTTCTTATCAATTCCTCTCATAAAATCTTTCATAACTTTCATCTTTACACTAATACCCAATCCCTTCATAGTATTAATCCTTATTTTTGTACATATATAAGTTTTTCTTTCGTTAAAATTTTGGGAGGCACTTTCTTCTAACAGAGGAAAACACTCCCAAAATGTAATGTGTGGCACTGATCTATGCACCATCCTGATCATATTTGATCATATTCTGTTTTTGTTTTGTTTTGTTTTTGTTTGTTTTTATATTTTTCTTTTTCTTTTATTTTCCTTTCCCTTTCTTTTCCCCTGGTTTCAGGTCTTTTCTGATCTGTTCAGTGTATATTTTCTGGGGACATTGTTACCCCATTAGCATTTTGTTCTCTCATTCATCTATTCTCCTCTGGGCAAAATGACGAGATGGAAAAAATCACCTCAACAAAAAGAACAAGAGACAGTGCCGACTGCCAGGGACCTAATCAATACAGACATTAGTATGACATCAGAACTAGAGTTCAGAATGATGATTTTCAAGATACTAGCTGTGCTTGAAAAAAACATCGATGATATTAGAGAAACCCATTCTGGAGAAATAAAAGAATTAAAATCTAACCAAGTCGAAATCAAAAAGGCTGTTAATGAGGTGCAATCAAAAATGGAGGCTCTAACTCCTAGGATAAATGAGGCCGAAGAGAGAATTAGTGATATAGAAGAACAAATGATGGAAAAAAAAGAAGCTGAGAAAAAGATAAACAACTATTGGATCACGAGGGCAGAATTCGAGAGATAAATGACAGCATAAGACGAAACAACATTAGAATAATTGGGATCCCAGAAGAAGAAGAAAGAGAGAGAGGGGCAAATTAGAGCAGAGAACTTCCCTAATTTGGGGAAGGAAAAAGGCATCAAAATCCAGGAGGCACAGAGAACCCCTCTCAAAATCAATAAAAATAGGTCAACACCCTGACATCTAATAGTAAAACTTAGGAGTCTCAGAGACAAAGAGAAAATCCTGAAAGCAGCTGGGGAGAAGAGATCTGTAACCTACAATGGTTGAAACATTAGATTGGCAAGAGACCTATCCATAGAGAGCTGGCAGGCCAGAAAGGACAGGCATGATATATTCAGAGCACTAAATAAGAAAAATATGCAGCCAAGAATACTATATCCACCTAAGATGCCATTGAAAATAGAGGAGAGGTAAAAAGCTTCCAGGACAAACAAAAACTAAAGGAATTAGCAAACACAAATCCAGCCCTACAAAAATATTGAAAGGGGTCCTCTAAGCAAAGAGAGAGCCTAAAAGCAACATAGACCGGAAAGGAACA
>NW_025414741.1:0-1549 GCF_002201575.2 Neomonachus schauinslandi
TGCAGTAGTCATGGGGCAGCCAAAAGGATCACAAGCCCCCCAAAACCATTGGAGCCGCCTGGGTATTTCACCCAGACAGTTTGCCAAGTGTGTCAATGTCACCTTCTCCATGGCAGAATTTGTAGTCTATGGTCATGACTGTCATCTCCAGCCCTCTGGATTCATGACAAGTTCAAGAGTCCAAAATCCCAGCTTCCACACTACATGTCGGAAAAGCGTCAGGACTACAACTCAATCTAAACCGGAGAGCTCCAACCCACGGAGATGTACATCATCCTCAATTCCAATCAGGGGCCTTATGATCAGCAAAACTGCAGCCCGACGGAAGCTTTCCTTTAACACCCGCAACCATGGCAAAAACATCTCTGGAGTCTTGATTAAGAGCAAAGACATGAGTTCCTCTAGCAGCTCCAGAAATTGTGCCAAAAAGACCTCCCAATCTTCAGAGTGGCCCAAGCAAAAAAGGCAGATCCTGTACGGTAGCACCCTAGGCCATGGACGGACTCATCTGTTTGGAACCAACAGTACCAAGTCCAGAGCATTTTGGAAAAGACCTACACCCAAAGGGAAGCCATATAAAAAGCCATATAAAAGTTTCCAAAAGACAACATGAAGTTCCGAAAAGACCCATTGAGGAGGATTCAAATCTCTAAGAACACTAAGCATTCCCACAAGGCAGTGCAGGATCCCTCTGAGGAACTGAATCAAGAAGTTGCAGTGCAGGCCTATCTTAACCCTCTAATTTCCATCTCCCAAATGTTTTCATACCAAATTCAGACAATCCAAGGTATGGATGATGGGCAGGCTCTAATGGAGCAGGAAGACAATGAAAACTGCAAGAACAAAGAACCATTGCAGGGAGAGGGATAGAGGATGCTACAGGCTGCTGAGGAGATGCAGGCAGATGAAGAGGAGGAGAACAAACAGGAAAGTTCAGAGTCAAGATCTTGCATTTTTGGATGGTGGGAGTTGCTCTGTACCTGGCTGCATTCCATGAGGGCATATGTAAAATTTAAATAAACTGTTCTCTGGCCCTAGTTCGTCTTTGTGGTCTTAATGCCTCAGTGTTTTAGATGAAAACAACTGCACTGACATTGCTCAGAGATTCAGGTGATACTGATTTACAGTTGAGTGCCATGACTTGCTCTATGAGACCTATTTCCATACTTAACATAGCTTGTAGAATTGGAGCCAGGACTTGGCTATACACAGACTATTCCCCTAAGCATATTTTGGTTATGAGATCATATAACCACATATTATCCAGAGGGTTTTTTTTGTTTGTTTGTTTTGTTTTGTTTTGTTTTTCCCATAAGAGGTAACTCTTGTTGTGTAAAGGGAAGAAAGTACCAACTTCAGGAGTCATATTTTTGATTTATGACATTCTTCTTCCTAAGCCCTTTCACTTGTACTAATTGGGCTGAATGACTTTCCTGCCATTGAAATTCCTGCCTTGTGTATAGTAACCCCTCCTGCCCTAACCAGAGGCAATCAAGTAAATTTAATGTCCGATACAATGCATAGACTTAGAGAAACAAGATTCTGGGAA
>NW_025414742.1:0-1549 GCF_002201575.2 Neomonachus schauinslandi
GTCCAAAACCTATGGGATACTGCAAAGGCGGTCCTAAGGGGGAAATACATAGCCATCCAAGCCTCACTCAAAAAAATAGAAAAATCCTGAATTCACCAACTAACTCTACACCTTAAAGAACTAGAGAAAAAGCAACAAACGATGCCTAAGCCATGCATTAGAAGAGAAATAATTAAAATTAGAGCAGAAATCAATGAATTAGAAACCAGAAACACAGTAGATCAGATCAACGAAACTAGAAGTTGGTTCTTTGAAAGAATTAATAAGATTGATAAACCACTGGCCAGACTTATCCAAAAGAAGAGAGAAAGGACCCAAATTAATAAAATTATGAATGAAAGGGGAGAGATCATGACTAACACCAAGGAAATAGAAACAATTACTAGAAATTATTATCAACAACTATATGCCAATAAACTGAGCAATCTGGATGAAATGGAGGCCTTCCTGGAAACCTATAAGCTGCCAAAACTGAAACAGGAAGAAACTGACAACCTGAATAGGCCAATAACCAGTAATGAGATTGAAGCAGTGATCAAAAACCTCCCAAAAAACAAGAGTCCAGGGCCTGATGGATTCCCTGGGGAATTCTACCAAACATTCAAAGAAGAAATAATACCTATTCTACTGAAGCTGTTTCAAAAAATAGAAACAGAAGGAAAATTTCCAAACTCATTCTATGAGGCCAGCATTACCTTAATCCCCAAACCAGGCAAAGACCCCATCAAAAAGGAGAATTTCAGGCCGATATCCCTGATGAATATGGATTCCAAAATCCTCAACAAAATCCTAGCTAATAGGATCCAACAATACATTAAAAGGATCATCCACCACGACCAAGTGGGATTTATCCCCGGGATGCAAGGGTGGTTCAACATTCACAAATCAATCAACGTGATAGAACACATTAATAAGAGGAGGGAGAAGAACCATATGGTCTTCTCAATTGATGCCGAAAAAGCATTTGACAAAATACAACATCCTTTCCTGATTAAAACTCTCCAGACTATAGGGATAGAGGGAACATTCCTCAAGCTCATAAAATCCATCTATGAAAAACCCACAGCAAATATCATCCTCAATGGGGAAAAGCTGAGAGCCTTTCCCTTAAGATCAGGAACACGTCAAGGGTGCCCACTCTCACCACTGTTGTTCAACATAGTACTAGAAGTCCTAACAACAGCAATTAGACAACAAAAAGAAATAAAAGGTATTCAAATTGGCAAAGAAGAAGTCAAACTCTCTCTTTTCGCAGACGACATGATACTTTATGTGGAAAACCCAAAAGACTCCACCCCCAAATTACTAGAACTCATCCAGCAATTCAGTAATGTGGCAGGATACAAAATCAATGCACAGAAATCAGTTGCTTTCTTATACACTAACAACGCAACTATAGAAAGAGAAATTAAAGAAACGATTCCATTTACAATAGCACCAAAAACCATAAGATACCTTGGAATAAACCTACCAAAGAGGTAAAGGATCTATACTCTAGGAACTACAAAACACTCATGAAAGAAATTGAAGAAGACACAAAAAGATGGAA
>NW_025414743.1:0-229 GCF_002201575.2 Neomonachus schauinslandi
ACAGCGATGGATGGAAGAGGGGCTCAGCAGGGTGGCTGTGTGGGCGCGTCTGGGGCCCTGGGAAGATGACCTTGACCCCTACAATGCCCAGGGGCCAGACGCCCGAGGTACTGAGGTCTGTTTGCTGCTCTGTGGGGAGGGTGTGATCTGTCAGCACACAGAGCCATTTCACCTGGGTGACGGGCTGGGCAGCTTTCGGGGTCAGGTGCCCTGCACAGGGAAATCATGC
>NW_025414743.1:329-1549 GCF_002201575.2 Neomonachus schauinslandi
GTCCCACAGACCTGGGCTGAGGGAGGAGCCGGTTGTCTCAGGTCTCAGGGAACAGGAGGGGAAAGGTGACCCTTCCTCTCCCTCCACCCCTCCACTCAAGACAGTCCTGTCGTGAGATCTGCACCTCAAAAGTGGGCAGCTTCCTGGACGGCTTCCCTTTGGCCTTTATAAGGCTTTTTCCTTCTAGGACGACCACCAAGCTTTGCTGTGCCTTTCAGTTAAAAAAAATTCTCAGGAGGTGGTAACAAACACATAGGAAAGCAACAACCTATACGTGAACTTCTCTGCCTTCCCGGCTTCATCTGTGCACCTGTTCCACACGCCCAATTCTCTACTTTAGCATGACCTTGTACTCAGTCCCTTCTCTGGAGTCCATGACGAGAGAGCTTCTGGAAGCAGACGCCTGCTGGAACGAAATGCAGAGCTGGAAGGAAGCAAACAATCACGCATGTCCAGAGCCACCCAAGGCAGGAAAGTTCCAGCGCAGGGAGTGCCGAGGGCGGAGGCAGCCCTCCTGCGGCCGCTCCAGCAGGGATAACGATCATAAATACTTTACTTTTCTTCTAACATAATACACTTAATATACTTTTCTAACAAGACAGCAAGTGAAAATAAAAACAATGAATTGATAAACACGATGAAAGACTATTTTTAGGAAAAAAATGTTGCTATGTTTAACACAAAACATCTCCTGATTCATGGACATCCTCTGGTCTATATACATATTTAAAGGTAAAATAGAATTAAGTAATATTTTTGCAAACCTATGAGTTAAAAGTTATTGGATTGTTTTTTTTTTCATTTGAAAAAATATATTTTGAGAATTCACCCTGATCTTTCTTTATTTTCATTTTTTTTTTTTGTGATGGTAGCAGATCTAACAAAAATCATCTGCAATGAAGACAATGCACTTAGGTGTGCCTTAGAGATGAAATTTTCCCTAAAGTTCTTATGCAAACAATATATGAGGTTTCACCATGATTAGGCAGTGAGCTCATTTAAGATGTTAAAAGTCTTACATCATGGTTGAAAAAGTTACTTTTATGTGTAAATTCTACTTTCAACTGAATTCTTACACTCATGATAGAAGGCTTATTGTCTAACTTAAAAAAATAACAACAATCTTACAAATTCATCATGTGGTAATAGTCGCTAACACGTTTCAAATTATACATTCTAAAAGTTTTCTTTTTCAATTTATTGTTCTGTTTCTTTGCAGC
>NW_025414744.1:0-1549 GCF_002201575.2 Neomonachus schauinslandi
GTAATATAGCTTGAAATCGGGCAACGTGATGCCCCCAGCTTTGTTTTTCTTTTTCAACATCTCCTTGGCGATTCGGGGTCTTTTCTGATTCCATACAAATTTTAGGATTGTTTGTTCCAGCACTTTGAAAAATGTCATTGGAATTTTGATCGGGATGGCATTGAAGGTATAGATTGCTCTGGGTAGCATAGACATTTTAACAATGTTTATTCTTCCGATCCATGAGCATGGAATATTTTTCCATCTTTTTATATCTTCTTCAATTTCTTTCATGAGTGTTTTGTAGTTCCTAGAGTACAGATCCTTTACCTCTTTGGTTAGGTTTATTCTGAGGTATCTTATGGTTTTTGGTGCTATTGTAAATGGAATCATTTCTTTAATTTCTCTTTCTACAGTTGCGTTGTTAGTGTATAAGAAAGCAACTGATTTCTGTGCATTGATTTTGTATCCTGCCACATTACTGAATTGCTGGATGTGTTCTAGTAATTTGGGGTGGAGTCTTTTGGGTTTTCCACATAAAGTATCATGTCATCTGCAAAAAGAGAGAGTTTGACTTCTTCTTTGCCAATTTGAATACCTTTTATTTCTTTTTGTTGTCTGATTGCTGTTGCTAGGACTTCTAGTACTATGTTGAACAGTAGTGGTGAGAGTGGGCATCCTTGACGTGTTCCTGATCTTAAGGGAAAGGCTCTCAGCTTTTCCCCATTGAGGATGATATTCGCTGTGGGTTTTTCATAGGTGGATTTTATGAACTTGAGGAATGTTCCCTCTATCCCTATACTCTGGAGAGTTTTAATAAGGAAAGGATGTTGTATTTTGCCAAATGCTTTTTCTGCATCAATTGAGAGGACCATATGGTTCTTCTCCCTCCTCTTATTAATGTGTTCTATCACATTGATTGATTTGCAAATGTTGAACCACCCTTGCATCCCGGGGATAAATCCCACTTGGTCGTGGATGATCCTTTTAATGTATTGTTGGATCCTATCAGCTAGGATTTTGTTGAGGATTTTGGAATGCATATTCATCAGGGATATTGGTCTGAAATTCTCCTTTTTGATGGGGTCTTTTCCTGGTTTGGGGATTAAGGTAATGCTGGCCTCATAAAATGAGTTTGGAAGTTTTCCTTCTGTTTCTATTCTTTGAAACAGCTTCAGTAGAATAGGTATTATTTCTCTTTGAATGTTTGGTAGAATTCCCCAGGGAGTCCATCAGGCCCTGGACTTTTGTTTTTTGGGAGGTTTTTGATCACTGCTTCAATCTCATTACTGGTTATTGGCCTATTCAGGTTGTCAATTTCTTCCTGTTTCAGACTTGGTAGCTTATAGGTTTCCAGGACGGCCTCCATTTCATCCAGATTGCTCAGTTTATTGGCATATAGTTGTTGATAATAATTTCTAATAATTGGTTCTATTTCCTTGGTGTTGGTCGTGATCTCTCCCCTTTCATTCATAATTTTATTAATTTGGGTCCTTTCTCTTTTCTTTTGGATAAGTCTGGCTAGTGGTTTATCAATCTTATTAATTCTTTCAAAGAACCAACTTCTAGT
>NW_025414745.1:0-1548 GCF_002201575.2 Neomonachus schauinslandi
TTCCATTGATCTATGTGTCTGTTTTTGTGGCAGTACCATGCTGTCTTGATGATGACAGCTTTGTAATAGAGCTGGAAGTCCGGAATTGTGATGCCACCGGCTTTGCTTTTCTTTTTCAACATTCCTCTGGCTATGCGGGGTCTTTTCTGGTTCCATACAAATTTGAGGATTATTTGTTCCATTTCTTTGAAAAAAGTGGATGGTATTTTGATGGGGATTGCATTGAATGTGTAGATTGCTCTGGGTAGCATTGACATCTTCACAATATTTGTTCTTCCAATCCATGAGCATGGAACGTTTTTCCATTTCTTTGTGTCTTCCTCAATTTCTTTCATGAGTATTTTATAGTTTTCTGAGTACAGATCCTTTGTCTCTTTGGTTAGATTTATTCCTAGGTATCTTATGGTTTTGGGTGCAATTGTAAATGGGATCGACTCCTTAATTGCTCTTTCTTCTGTCTTGTTGTTGGTGTATAGGAATGCCACTGACTTCTGTGCATTGATTTTATATCCTGCCACTTTACTGAATGCCTGTATGAGTTCTAGCAGTTTTGGGGTGGAGTCTTCTGGGTTTTCCACATAGAGTATCATATCACCTGCAAAGACTGAGAGTTTGACTTCTTCTTTGCCAATTTGGATGCCTTTGATTTCTTTTTGTTGTCTGATTGCTGTGGCTAGGACTTCCAATACTATGTTGAATAGCAGTGGTGATAGTGGACATCCCTGCCGCATTCCTGACCTTAGGGGGAAAGCTCTCAGTTTTTCCCCATTGAGAATGATATTCGCTGTAGGTTTTTCATAGATGGCTTTTATGATATTGAGGTATGTACCCTCTATCCCTATACTCTGAAGAGTTTTGATCAAGAAAGGATGCTGTACTTTGTCAAATGCTTTTTCTGCATCTATTGAGAGGATCATATGATTCTTGTTCTTTCTTTTGTTAATGTATTGTATCACATTGATTGATTTGCGGATGTTGAACCAACCTTGCAGCCCAGGGATAAATCCCACTTGGTCATGGTGAATAATCCTTTTAATGTACTGTTGGATCCTATTGGCTAGTATTTTGGTGAGAATTTTTACATCCATGTTCGTCAGGGATATTGGTCTGTAATTCTCCTTTCTGATGGAGTCTTTGTCTGGTTTTGGGATCAAGGTAATGCTGGCCTCATACAATGAGTTTGGAAGTTTTCCTTCCATTTCTATTTTTTGGAACAGTTTCAGAAGAGTAGGTATGAATTCTTCTTGAAATGTTTGATAGAATTCCCCTGGGAAGCCATCTGGCCCTGGGCTTTTGTTTTTTGGGAGATTTTTGATGACTGCTTCAATTTCCTTAGTGGTTATAGGTCTGTTCAGGTTTTCTATTTCCTCCTGGTTCAGTTTTGGTAGTTGGTACATCTCTAGGAATGCTTCCATTTCTTCCAGGTTATCTAATTTGCTGGCGTAGAGTTGCTCATAATATGTTCTTATAATTGTTTGTATTTCTTTGGTGTTGGTTGTGATCTCTCCTCTTTCATTCATGATTTTGTTGATTTGGGTCATTTCTCTT
>NW_025414746.1:0-1548 GCF_002201575.2 Neomonachus schauinslandi
CAAAACTGAAGCAGGAAGAAATAGAAAATTTGAATAGATTGATTTCATCAAGTTGACTGATTCAGTAATATAAAAAACTCCCAAGAAACAAAATTATAAGACCAGTTGGCTTCACAGGTAAATTCTAACAACAACAACAAAAAAAACAAAAACAAAAAAACACTGTTACACCTAATCCTTTCAAATAATTCCAAAAAATAGAAGAAAAGGAAAATATCCAAATTTATTCTATGAGGTCAGCATTACCCTGATACCAAAACCAGATAAATAAACCAGTAAAAAAGAGCTCTACAGGCTAATATCTCTGATAAACATAGATGCAAAAATCCTCAATGAAACACTAGCAAACACAATCCAACAATACATTAAAAATATCATTTTATTCCAAGGATGCCAGTGTGGTTCAGTATTTACCCGTCAATTAACATGATACATAACATCAGTAAGAGAAATTTTAGAAATCACATGATTATTTCAAAAACACAGAAAAAGCATTTGACAAGTAACAATATCCATTCATGATAAAAACCTTCCACAAAGTAACTTTAGAGGTAAAATATATAGAGACATCATAAAAGCTATATATGAAACCCCACAACAAACACCATACTCAATGAGGAAAAACTGAGATTTTTCTTCTGTGGTCAGGAACAAGACAGCAATGTCCACCCTCACCACTTTTATTCAGCATAGAACTAGAAGTCTTAGCTACAGCAAATAGACAACAAAAATAAATAAAAGGCATCTGAATTGGTAAGGAAGTAGTAAAACTTTTGCTATTTGCAGGTTAACATGGTAGTGTATATAGAAAACATGAAAAAAAAACACCAAGAAAATACTAGAACTGATCAATTACTTCAGTAAAGTCACAAGATACAAAATCAATGTGGAGAAATCCATTGCATTTCTACATACTAATAAAAAAGCAACAGAAAGATAATTTAAGAAAACAATCCCATTTACAGTTGCACTAAAATCAATGAAATGCCTAGGAATGAACCTAACTAAAGAGGTGAAAGAATTTTACCCTGAAAACTATAAAACACTGAAAGAAATTGAAGACAAAACAAAGAAATGAAATGGCTTTCCATGCTCATGGATTGGAGAACAAACACTGTTAAAATATATTACCCAAAGCAATCTATACATGTAATGCAATCCTATCAAAATTCCAATAATGTTTTTCACAGAAGTATAACAAAAGTCCTAAAATTAAATGGAACCAGAAAAGACCCTGATAGGCAAAATAGTTTTGAAAAAGAAATTGAAAGCTGGAATATTATACTTCCAGATTTAAATTATATTTTATTGCTTTTTAATAAAGACAGTATGTTACTGGCACAAAAACAGACACATAGATCAACAGAATATAATAGAAAAAAAATAAACAAACACAATTTTAGAGTCAATCAATCTTCAAAAAATCAGGAAAGAATGTCCAGTGGGCAAAAGAACATTTCTTCAACCATGGTGCTGGGAAAACTGGTCAGCTACATGGGAAAGAATGAACTGGATCACTTTCTTATGCCATACACAAAAATAAATTCA
>NW_025414747.1:0-477 GCF_002201575.2 Neomonachus schauinslandi
TTTGTTTTTAAAGATTTTATTTAATTGAGAGAGAGTGAGAGACAGCAAGAGATGGGGGAGGTTCAGAGGGAGAAGCACACTGGATCCTGGGACCCCGGGATCATGACCTAAGCTGAAGGCAGTCGCTTAACCAGCTGAGCCACCCAGGCGCCTGAGAGGGAGAGTTTTAAGCAGTCTCCACACTGAGCTCAGAGCCTAGTGGGGGCTCCATCTCAAGACCTGAGATCCTGACCTGAGCTGAAACCAAGGGTTGTATGCTTAACCGACTGGGCCACCCAGGCGCCCTAACCACATGTATTCTTAATAATTAAGCTATTCAATGAGTGGCGCTGCTGCAAAGAAACAGAACAATAAATTGAAAAAGAAAACTTTTAGAATCTATAATTTGAAACGTGTTAAGCGACACTTACCACATGATGAATTTGTAAGATTGTTATTTTTTTAAGTTAGACAATAGGCCTTCCATCATTAGTGTAA
>NW_025414747.1:577-1548 GCF_002201575.2 Neomonachus schauinslandi
TCTTACCACATGATGAATTTGTAAGATTGTTGTTATTTTTTTAAGTTGGACAATAGGACTTCTATCATTAATGTAAAAATTCAGTTGAAAGTAGCATTTAAACATAAAAGTAACTTTTTCAACCATAATGTAAAACTTTTAACATCTTAAATGAGCTCACTGCCTATCAGGTGAAACCTCATATATTGTTTGCATAAGAACTTTAGGGAAAATTTCATCTCTAGGGCACACTTAAGTGCATTGTCTTCGTTGCAGATGATTTTTGTTAGATCTGCTACCATCACAAAAAAAAATAAAAATAAAGAGAGATCAGGGTGAATTCTCAAAATATATTTGTTCAAATGGAAAATAAAATCAATCCAATAACTTTTAACTCATAGGTTTGCAAAAATATTACTTAATTCTATTTTACCTTTAAATATGTATATAGACGAGAGGATGTACATGAATCAGGAGATGTTTTGTGTTAAACATAGCAACATTTTTTTCCTAAAAATAGTCTGAAGAAGATGAACATGGTTATGGAGCTAGGAACCTCACCTTTCTGAAAGTCCACAGGTTGAACACTAGTGTAACCAATCAGGGTTCTTTGTGCCCAAGTTCATAAACAAGAAGTTAGATAATGGTGTGGCACTCACTTAATATTATTCCATAGAATCAAGATCTATTAATCTCAAGGAAAAGCAAACATACGTTTATATATTAAAATATATTTATTATAAAATATATTTATGTACTTAATTATAAATATTATTAAACATTTTTATATTTAATATAATATGAAATATAAAACATGTCAATTTTATATATGAATAATGATTATATATAAATATAGACCGTATATGCGAGAACAAGGAGCAAGATGAGGTAGGTTACACTTTTGAGGAAATATACACATGCTTCTTCCAGCTTGATCTTAATGGCATGTAACTTCCTATTAAATAAGTACATATGTCTTCTCTTCCTTTCTC
>NW_025414748.1:0-1547 GCF_002201575.2 Neomonachus schauinslandi
TTCCATTGATCTATGTGTCTGTTTTTGTGGCAGTACCATGCTGTCTTGATGATGACAGCTTTGTAATAGAGCTGGAAGTCCGGAATTGTGATGCCACCGGCTTTGCTTTTCTTTTTCAACATTCCTCTGGCTATGCGGGGTCTTTTCTGGTTCCATACAAATTTGAGGATTATTTGTTCCATTTCTTTGAAAAAAGTGGATGGTATTTTGATGGGGATTGCATTGAATGTGTAGATTGCTCTGGGTAGCATTGACATCTTCACAATATTTGTTCTTCCAATCCATGAGCATGGAACGTTTTTCCATTTCTTTGTGTCTTCCTCAATTTCTTTCATGAGTATTTTATAGTTTTCTGAGTACAGATCCTTTGTCTCTTTGGTTAGATTTATTCCTAGGTATCTTATGGTTTTGGGTGCAATTGTAAATGGGATCGACTCCTTAATTGCTCTTTCTTCTGTCTTGTTGTTGGTGTATAGGAATGCCACTGACTTCTGTGCATTGATTTTATATCCTGCCACTTTACTGAATGCCTGTATGAGTTCTAGCAGTTTTGGGGTGGAGTCTTCTGGGTTTTCCACATAGAGTATCATATCACCTGCAAAGACTGAGAGTTTGACTTCTTCTTTGCCAATTTGGATGCCTTTGATTTCTTTTTGTTGTCTGATTGCTGTGGCTAGGACTTCCAATACTATGTTGAATAGCAGTGGTGATAGTGGACATCCCTGCCGCGTTCCTGACCTTAGGGGGAAAGCTCTCAGTTTTTCCCCATTGAGAATGATATTCGCTGTAGGTTTTTCAAAGATGGCTTTTATGATATTGAGGTATGTACCCTCGTTCCTATACTCTGAAGAGTTTTAATCAAGAAAGGATGCTGTACTTTGTCAAATGCTTTTTCTGCATCTATTGAGAGGATCATATGATTCTTGTTCTTTCTTTTGTTAATGTATTGTATCACATTGATTGATTTGCGGATGTTGAACCAACCTTGCAGCCCAGGGATAAATCCCACTTGGTCATGGTGAATAATCCTTTTAATGTACTGTTGGATCCTATTGGCTAGTATTTTGGTGAGAATTTTTACATCCATGTTCGTCAGGGATATTGGTCTGTAATTCTCCTTTCTGATGGAGTCTTTGTCTGGTTTTGGGATCAAGGTAATGCTGGCCTCATACAATGAGTTTGGAAGTTTTCCTTCCATTTCTATTTTTTGGAACAGTTTCAGAAGAGTAGGTATGAATTCTTCTTGAAATGTTTGATAGAATTCCCCTGGGAAGCCATCTGGCCCTGGGCTTTTGTTTTTTGGGAGATTTTTGATGACTGCTTCAATTTCCTTAGTGGTTATAGGTCTGTTCAGGTTTTCTATTTCCTCCTGGTTCAGTTTTGGTAGTTGGTACATCTCTAGGAATGCTTCCATTTCTTCCAGGTTATCTAATTTGCTGGCGTAGAGTTGCTCATAATATGTTCTTATAATTGTTTGTATTTCTTTGGTGTTGGTTGTGATCTCTCCTCTTTCATTCATGATTTTGTTGATTTGGGTCATTTCTCTT
>NW_025414749.1:0-1547 GCF_002201575.2 Neomonachus schauinslandi
CACCAAAAGAAAGCTGGGGTGGCAATCCTTATATCAGACAAATTAGACTTTAAACCAAAGACTGTAATAAGAGATGAGGAAGGACATTATATACTACTTAAAGGGTCTATCCAACAGGAAGATCTAACAATTGTAAATATCTATGCCCCTAACATGGGAGCAGCCAATTATATAAGGCAATTAATGACAAAAGCAAAGAAACACATTGACAACAATACAATAATAGTGGGGGACTTTAACACCCTCCTCACTGAAATGGACAGATCATCTAAGCAAAAGATCAACAAGGAAATAAAGACTTTAAATGACACACTGGACCAAATGGACTTCACAGACATATTCAGAACATTCCACCCCAAAGCAACGGAATACACATTCTTCTCTAGTCCCCATGGAACATTTTCCAGAATAGATCACATCCTAGGTCATAAATCAGGTCTCAACCGGTACCAAAAGATTGGGATCATTGCCTGCCTATTTTCAGACCACAGTGCTTTGAAACTAGAACTCATCACAAGAGGAAAGTTGGAAAGAGCTCAAATACATGGAGGCTAAAGAGCATCCTACTGAAGAATGAATGGGTCAACCAGGAAATTAAAGAAGAATTAAAAAAATACATGGAAACCAATGAAAATGAAAACACAACTATTCAAAATCTTTGGGATGCAGCAAAGGCAGTCCTAAGAGGAAAGTATATAGCAATACAAGCCTTTCTCAAGAAACAAGAAAGGTCTCAAGTACACAACCTAACCGTACACCTAAAAGAGCTGGAGAAAGAACAGCAAATAAAGCCTCAACCCAGCAGGAGAAGAGAAATAATAAAGATCAGAGCAGAAATCAATGAAATAGAAACCAAAAGAACAGTAGAACAGATCAACGAAACCAGGAGCTGGTTCTTTGAAAGAATTAACAAGATTGATAAACCCCTGGGCAGACTTATCAAAAAGAGAAGAGAAATGACCCAAATCAACAAAATCATGAATGAAAGAGGAGAGATCACAGCCAACACCAAAGAAATACAAACAATTCTAAGAACATATTATGAGCAACTCTATGCCAGCAAATTAGATAACCTGGAAGATATGGATGCATTCCTAGAGATGTATCAACTACCAAAACTGAACCAGGAAGAAATAGAAAACCTGAACAGACCTATAACCACTAAGGAAATTGAAGCAGTCATCAAAAATCTGCCAACAAACAAAAGCCCAGGGCCAGATGGCTTCCCAGGGGAATTCTACCAAACATTTAAAGAAGAATTAATACCTATTCTTCTGAAACTGTTCCAAAAAATAGAAATGGAAGGAAAACTTCCAAACTCATTTTATGAGGCCAGCATTACCTTGATCCCAAAACCAGACAAAGACCCCATCAAAAAGGAGAATGACAGACCAATATCCTGGATGAACATGGATGCAAAAATTCTCACCAAAATACTAGCCAATAGGATCCAACAGTACATTAAAAGGATTATTCACCACGACCAAGTGGGATTTATCTCTGGGCTGCAAGGTTGGTTCAACAACCGCAAATCAATCAATGTGATA
>NW_025414750.1:0-1547 GCF_002201575.2 Neomonachus schauinslandi
TAAATGGGCTAAATGCCCCAATCAAAAGACACAGGCTATCAGACTGGATTAAAAAACAAGACCCATCGATATGCTGTCTGCAAGAGACTCATTTTAGAACCAAAGACACCCCCAGATTGAAAGTGAGGGGGTGAAAAACCATTTACCATGCTAATGGACACCAAAAGAAAGCTGGGGTGGCAATCCTTATATCAGACAAATTAGATTTTAAACCAAAGACTGTAATAAGAGATAAGGAAGGACACTATATCATACTTAAAGGATCTATCCAACAAGAAGATCTAACAATTTAAACATCTATGCCCCTAACATGGGAGCAGCCAATTATATAAGACAATTAATATCAAAAGCAAAGAAACACATCGACAACAATACAATAATAGTGGGGGACTTTAACACCCCCCTCACTGAAATGGACAGATCGTCTAAGCAAAAGATCAACAAGGAAATAAAGACTTTAAATGACACACTGGACCAAATGGGACTTCAAAGACATATTCAGAACATTCCACCCCAAAGCAACGGAATACACATTCTTCTCTAGTGCCCATGGAACATTCTCCAGAATAGATCACATCCTAGGTCATAAATCAGGTCTCAACCGGTACCAAAAGATTGGAATCATTCCCTGCCTATTTTCAGACCACAATGCTTTGAAACTAGAACTCAATCACAAGAGGAAAGTCGGAAAGAACTCAAATACATGGAGGCTAAAGAGCATCCTACTGAAGAATGAATGGGTCAACCAGGAAATTAAAGAAGAATTAAAAAAATACATGGAAACCAATGAAAATGAAAACACAACTATTCAAAATCTTTGGGATGCAGCAAAGGCAGTCCTAAGAGGAAAGTACATAGCAATACAAGCCTTTCTCAAGAAGCAAGAAAGGTCTCAAGTACACAACGTAACCCTACACCTAAAGGAGCTGGAGAAAGAACAGCAAATAAAGCCTAAACCCAGCAGGAGAAGAGAAATAATAAAGATCAGAGCAGAAATCAATGAAATAGAAACTAAAAGAACAGTAGAACAGATCAACGAAACTAGGAGTTGGTTCTTTGAAAGAATTAACAAGATTGATAAACCCCTGGCCAGACTTATCAAAAAGAGAAGAGAAATGACCCGAATCAACAAAATCATGAATGAAAGAGGAGAGATCACAACCAACACCAAAGAAATACAAACAATTATAAGAACATATGAGCAACTCTATGCCACCAAATTAGATAACCTGGAAGAAATGGATGCATTCCTAGAGATGTATCAACTACCAAAACTGAACCAGGAAGAAATAGAAAACCTGAACAGACCTATAACCACTAAGGAAACTGAAGCAGTAAACAACAATCTCCCAAAAAACAAAAGCCCAGGGCCAGATGGCTTCCCAGGGGAATTCTACCAAACATTTCAAGAAGAATTAATACCTATTCTTCTGAAACTGTTCCAAAAAATAGAAATGGAAGGAAAACTCATTTTATGAGGCCAGCATTATCTTGATCCCAAAACCAGACAAAGACCCCATCAAAAAGGAGAATTACAGACCAATATC
>NW_025414751.1:0-1547 GCF_002201575.2 Neomonachus schauinslandi
TAAATGGGCTAAATGCCCCAATCAAAAGACACAGGCTATCAGACTGGATTAAAAAACAAGACCCATCGATATGCTGTCTGCAAGAGACTCATTTTAGAACCAAAGACACCCCCAGATTGAAAGTGAGGGGGTGAAAAACCATTTACCATGCTAATGGACACCAAAAGAAAGCTGGGGTGGCAATCCTTATATCAGACAAATTAGATTTTAAACCAAAGACTGTAATAAGAGATAAGGAAGGACACTATATCATACTTAAAGGATCTATCCAACAAGAAGATCTAACAATTTAAACATCTATGCCCCTAACATGGGAGCAGCCAATTATATAAGACAATTAATATCAAAAGCAAAGAAACACATCGACAACAATACAATAATAGTGGGGGACTTTAACACCCCCCTCACTGAAATGGACAGATCGTCTAAGCAAAAGATCAACAAGGAAATAAAGACTTTAAATGACACACTGGACCAAATGGGACTTCAAAGACATATTCAGAACATTCCACCCCAAAGCAACGGAATACACATTCTTCTCTAGTGCCCATGGAACATTCTCCAGAATAGATCACATCCTAGGTCATAAATCAGGTCTCAACCGGTACCAAAAGATTGGAATCATTCCCTGCCTATTTTCAGACCACAATGCTTTGAAACTAGAACTCAATCACAAGAGGAAAGTCGGAAAGAACTCAAATACATGGAGGCTAAAGAGCATCCTACTGAAGAATGAATGGGTCAACCAGGAAATTAAAGAAGAATTAAAAAAATACATGGAAACCAATGAAAATGAAAACACAACTATTCAAAATCTTTGGGATGCAGCAAAGGCAGTCCTAAGAGGAAAGTACATAGCAATACAAGCCTTTCTCAAGAAGCAAGAAAGGTCTCAAGTACACAACGTAACCCTACACCTAAAGGAGCTGGAGAAAGAACAGCAAATAAAGCCTAAACCCAGCAGGAGAAGAGAAATAATAAAGATCAGAGCAGAAATCAATGAAATAGAAACTAAAAGAACAGTAGAACAGATCAACGAAACTAGGAGTTGGTTCTTTGAAAGAATTAACAAGATTGATAAACCCCTGGCCAGACTTATCAAAAAGAGAAGAGAAATGACCCGAATCAACAAAATCATGAATGAAAGAGGAGAGATCACAACCAACACCAAAGAAATACAAACAATTATAAGAACATATGAGCAACTCTATGCCACCAAATTAGATAACCTGGAAGAAATGGATGCATTCCTAGAGATGTATCAACTACCAAAACTGAACCAGGAAGAAATAGAAAACCTGAACAGACCTATAACCACTAAGGAAACTGAAGCAGTAAACAACAATCTCCCAAAAAACAAAAGCCCAGGGCCAGATGGCTTCCCAGGGGAATTCTACCAAACATTTCAAGAAGAATTAATACCTATTCTTCTGAAACTGTTCCAAAAAATAGAAATGGAAGGAAAACTCATTTTATGAGGCCAGCATTATCTTGATCCCAAAACCAGACAAAGACCCCATCAAAAAGGAGAATTACAGACCAATATC
>NW_025414752.1:0-1547 GCF_002201575.2 Neomonachus schauinslandi
TGAGCTTCTCTAATTCTAATTTATGGTGTCATTCGATATCCTGTATCTTTTTCTTAATGCTTTTTACTTTGTTTTTGAGCAAAGCCCATCAAAGTAGATGAAGTGTGTCAGGAAACAGTGCTTTCCTTCTGCGTCAATAATCTATTGCAGTTGGGACTGAATCAAATGAAAGTAAGTCTCAGGACACAAAGATATAAAAAAGAACATAATTAACCATTAGAACTGAGAAAAATATAACTAAAATTTTTGCAACGCAGTAAATTGGCTCAGTAGGACAATGTAGATGACAGAGGAAAGAGTCAGTACCTTGAAGGTACAACAACAGAAAGTATCTCATATGAACAATGGAGAGAGAAAAAAAATCTACAAAAACAAAAATCTATTCATGTCACAAGAATCCCAGAATGAGAAAAAAAGAAAAGGAGGGATTAAAAAGTATTTCAAGGAAATGTAAAGGAAAAAAAAAAAGAATATTTCAAGAAAACATGGCTGATCATCTCCCAAATTTGACATAAAACATGAGGCTAAAATTGAAGAAAATGAACAAAACCCAAACAGAGGGAACCCCAAGACATCTGTCAAGACACATGATATAGACTAAATTTGATCCCCCATCCCACTCACATGTTTCAGTTCTAACCCCTATGAAACTGGACCTGGCACCTTGGGAGAAACATAGGTTGAGTTAGGTCAAAAGGTTAGGATTCTCATGATGGGGTTAGCATGCTTATGAGAACAGACAGAGAACTTTCACTCTCCATGCACACCTGCAAAGAAAGGTTATGTGAGTGCAAAGCCAGAAGGTGGCTATCGACAAAGCTCCAGGAGGATAGGCTTCCTCAGAACCTGATCAAATTGGTGCCTTATGTTGGACTTCTACCCAGCAGAACTGCGAGAAAATGCATTACGGATGTTTAGCCATTTTCTGAACCTAGCATTTGGTGCATTTTTATACAAGACAAGAAAGGAGGATTCATAGGGCATAACACTGGACTTTATCAAGATTAAAACCTTCTGTTGTAGTAAAGATCTTGTTAGGAGGATGAAAAGACAAGCTATAGACTAGGTGAATATATTTGCAAACCACTTATCTGACAAAGCTCTTCTATCTATAATATATAAAAAACCAACACTCAACAGGAGGAGGAAAAAAAAAAAAACTATCAAAATAGCAAATGGGCAAAAGACATGAACAGGCATTTCAGCAAAGAGAACATGCACATGGCAAATAAGCACAAGAAAAAAACAGTAATTAGTTGCCATGAGGGAAATATAAAGGAAAAACCTGATTGAGTAATCACTACTACCTACCTTTTACGACAGCTCATTAATATAAAACAGAGTAAAAACATCAAATGTAGGAAAGAGCCAGCTCTCCTCCATTGCTGGTGGGGATGTAAATGGAACAGTCACTCTGGTAAGACAGTTTGATAGGTTCTGCAAAAGCGAAACATAAATGCGACAACGCAGCACCCACTGTCCTGGACCTTTATTCTAGAGAATGAAAATTTAAGATCCCAAAAAACACTGTGCCCAAATATTCACTG
>NW_025414753.1:0-1547 GCF_002201575.2 Neomonachus schauinslandi
TTCTAGGAGTGTTATGGTTTCAGTCTTAACAGTCAAGTTTGTAATTGTTTTTTTTTGTGTGTGTGTATGCTGGAAGACAGTAGTCCAGTTTCGTTCTTACGCATGTCCGGTCTTTCCAGCACCCTTTATTGAAGACACTGTCCTTCCCCCCTTGTATGGACTTGCCTCCTTTGTCATCATTTGATGGACCTTTATATGCATGGCTTCTCCTGGGCTCTCTGTTCGATTCCATTCACCTGTAGGTCTGAGTGCCCTACTGTTTTGATTATTAGAGTTTCATAGTAGAGTTTGAAATCAGGCAATATGATACCTCCGTGGAGGCTGCAGTTTTTAACTGGCCAGAGTCAGAACCCGTTTGGACCCACTCTGGATGGGGTTCCGGGCCTGACCAGCACTAAAGGCTCCCCAGTGTGTCTTGCTGGAAGATGCCCTACCCAGCCTGTCTGGCTCTGTCCTGGCAAGATTGGTTTCTCTATCTCTGCCCTCAAGGGAAAACTGTGTAATTAGAGTTTGGAATGAGGCAGGTGGCCTTGTGCCCCCAGAAGCCTGCTCCGGTGACCAGCCTCTCCCGTTTCTTGCCCTGTTGATAAACAGCATGTGCATGCACAGTAAGAACCCCATCAGCCAGGCTTGGGCAGGCCTAGGTAGCTCAGGCTGCCTCCCAACCACCTGCATACCTTCCAGGGTAGAGGGAGTCAACCTTCCAAATTTTTCGGAAGCAGCTTTTAAGTGGTGACAGTCAGCCTGATGGAGTCCAAGGATTCCCACACTCAGTATTCCCAGGTGTCTCATATGGAGCCAGGGCTGCTTTTGTCAGTTGCCTGCTCCATCCTGGCAAAGCAGTGTAGATACTCGTGGTTCTGCTGTAGGGGAAAAGATGAGCATTTGTGTAGCTTTAGTGCTTGGATGCCGGCGTATGTTGAGTACCCCGTCGATCTCATGGTTTAATTTTGGTGTGTGGGCCCCACCACCCTAGTGACCAGGGACCAGCCCCAGCTCCAGGGGCCTGAAGTGCGCTCAGTGCCTTGGGTGAGCTGATAGGAGAGCGCTGCACATGCGCCAGCTTGGGGCAGAGTAGCCAGTGATGTGGAACAGGACAAGCATGGGGAGAGTTCGCCTGATTGCAGGGCTTGAGGTTCCTTGACTATGACCCTGTAGCATCCAGTCAGGACGAGAGTGACCTGGGGGCAGCAAGAACAGGATCAGCAATCAGCAGGACTGAGAGTCTAGACAGGCTTTGAAACACAAGGGAGTCCCCCAACAGAAGGGGGATCCTGTGATGCCTTGGGTTCTTCCATGTCAGAAGGCCATAGTGGGCCCCGTGATCCCAGGCCCACCCAGACTCGAGGGAGGGCCGGGCTGCACAGTGCAGGTCCTGATCCAGGCAGCCTGTTCTTGGCTCCCACAGTTGTGGCTCCCCCCAACCTCCTCAATGCTCCCCAAGGCCAGAGGTTGGGATGCAGGTGGTGGGAAGTAAGGTCTTCTCCTTGGGGAGACTCAGAGCCTCCTACTACGGCTTGATGAAGGGAGGGAAAGTTCTTCTCTAC
>NW_025414754.1:0-1547 GCF_002201575.2 Neomonachus schauinslandi
ATATGATTTCAAACACATGGGAAACAAAATAAAATATAAACATATGGAGCTACATCAAACTAAGAAGCTTTCCTGCACAGCAAAAGAAAGCATTAACAAAATGGAAAGCAACCTAAGGAATGGAAGGAGATAGTCTAAAAAAATATATCTGATGAGGGGTTAATATTCAATGTATACAAAGAACTCATACAAATTATTAACAAAACAATCTGATTTAAAAATGGTCAATATAGAGGCACCTGGGTGGCTCAGTTGGTTAAGCATCTACCTTTGGTTCAGGCATAATCTCGGGGTCCTGGGATTGAACCCTGTGCTGGGCTCCCCATTCAGCGGGGAGACTGCTTGTCCTCCTTCTGCCCTTCCCTCCCTTGTGTGCATGACAAATGTAATAAAATTTCTATAATAGGAGTCCCAGAAGAAGAGGAGAGAGAAAGGGGGGCAGAACATTCATCTGAAGAAATAATAGCTGAAAACTTCCTTAAAGTGGGAAAGGATACAGACATCTAGATTCAGGAGGCAGAGAAAACTCCCACCAAAATCAACAAAACATATTGTAATCAAGACATATTGTGAAAAAATTTGCAAAACACAGCAATTAAAAAAATCTTAAAAGCAGCAAGACAAAAGAGGTCATTAACTTACAAAGGAAGACCCATAACCCTAGCTGTAGGTTTTTCAACAGAAACATGCCCAGCCAAAAGGAAGTGGTATGATATATCCAACCACAAGATCTAACAAATGTAAATATTGATACCCATAACTTAGGAGCAGTCAAATGTATAAATTAATTAGTAAGCACCTTAAAGAATCTCACTGATAATAATACAATAATAGTGGACATTAACACTCTACTCATAGCAAAGGATGAATTATCTAAGCAGAAGACAACCAAGAATACAAGGGCTTTGAATGACACACTGGACCAGCTGCACTGAATAGATATATTCAGAGCGTTTCATCCTAAAGCAGCAGAAATTACATTCTTCTTGTGTACACATGGAACATTCTCCAGAATGGATTACATACTTGGTCATAAGTCAGGCTTCAACTTCTTGAAAATGTTTGAGATCATGCCATGCATATTTTCAGACCACAAGATGATGAAACTTGAAGTCAAACACAAGAAAAAATAGAAGGACCACAAACACATGGAGGTTAAAAACGTCCTACTGCAGAATTAATGGGTCAAATACAATTAAAGAATTTAAAAAATACATGGAAGAAAATGGAAATACGGAAGAAAATGGAAATGAAAACATGACAGTCGAGAATAATTGGGATGCAGCAATGACAGTGCTTTGAGGGAAGTATATAGCAATACAGGCCGCCCTCAAGAAACAAGAAAAGTATCAAATGCACAACCTAAGCTTACACCGAGAGAATGTGGAGAAAAAATGAAAAATAAAGTCTAAATCCAGCAGGAAATGAGAAATAATAAAGATTAGAGCAGAAATCAATGATAAGGAAATTAAAACAAAACAAAACAAAAAAACCCAGGAGAACAGATCAATGAAATTAGGAGCTGGTTCTTTGAAAGAATTAATAAG
>NW_025414755.1:0-1547 GCF_002201575.2 Neomonachus schauinslandi
ACGAGATGGGGGAGGGTCAGAGGGAGAAGCACACTGGATCCTGGGACTCCGGGATCATGACCTGAGCTGAAGGCGGTCGCTTAACCAGCTGAGCCACACAGGGCCTGAGAGGGAGAGTTTTAAGCAGTCTCCACACTGAGCTCAGAGCCCAGTGGGGGTTCCATCTCAAGACCTGAGATACTGACCTGAGTTGAAACCAAGGGCTGTATGCTTAACCGACTGGGCCACCCAGGCGCCCAAACCACATGTATTCTTAATAATTAAGCTATTCAATGAGAAGCACTGCTGCAAAGAAACAGTACAATAAATTGAAAAAGAAAACTTTTAGAATCTATAATTTGAAACGTGTTAGCGACTATTACCACATGATGAATTTGTAAGATTGTTGTTATTTTTTTAAGTTAGACAATAAGCCTTCTATCATTAGTGTAAAAATTCAGTTGAAAATAGCATTTAAACATAAAAGTAACTTTTTCAACCATAATGTAAGACTTTTAACATCTTAAATGAGCTCACTATCTAATCATGGTGAAACCTCATATATTGTTTGCATAAGAACTTCAGGGAAAATTTCATCTCTAGGGCACACTTACGTGCATTGTCTTCGTTGCAGATGATTTTTGTTAGATCTGCTACCATCACACAAAAAATAAAAAAATAAAAATAAAGAGAGATCAGGGTGAATTCTCAAAATATATTTGTTCAAATGGAAAACAAAAAACAATCCAATAAATTTTAACTCATAGGTTTGCAAAAATATGACTTAATTCTATTTTACCTTTAAATATGTATAGAGACCAGAGGATTACATGAATCAGGAGATGTTTTGTGTTAAACATAGCAACATTTTTTTCCTAAAAATAGTGTGAAGAAGATGAACATGGTTATGGAGGTAGGAGCCTCACCTTTCTGAAAGTCCAAAGGTTGAACACTAGTGTAACCAATCAGGGTTCTTTGTGCCCAAGTTCATAAACAAGAAGTTAGATAATGGTGTGGCACTAACTTAATATCATTCCATAGAATTAAGATCTATTAATATCAAGGAAAAGAAAACATACGTTTATATATTAAAATATATTTATTATAAAATATATTTATGTACTTAATGATAAATATTATTAAACATTTTTATATTTAATATAATATGAAATATGAAACATGTCAATTTTATATATGAATAATGATTATATATAAATATAGACTGCATATGCGAGAACAAGGAGCAAGATGAGGTAGGTTACAGTTTTGAGGAAATATACACATGCTTATTCCAGCTTGATCTTAATGGGATGTAACTCCTATTAAATAAGTACATATGTCTTCTCTTCCTTTCTCCCAACTACAATATGCAGTTTTAAAAAAATGGTAACATGCCCTATCACTTTCCTATAAAATACCTTAAAACAATTTCATAAAACAAAACAAAACAGAAATCTAACAAACAAAATACCTCCTTGAAGGAGACAAGCATTAACAGTTTTAGACAAAAACATTGACACGTGAATCCAAACATCTGATTTTAAATTAAGGAGAAATCCCTTTGCTGT
>NW_025414756.1:0-1546 GCF_002201575.2 Neomonachus schauinslandi
GGGAGTGGGGATTGCTGCTGGAGCCTGCAAGGAACTAAGCAAGCCTCTGGTGAGCCTTTGCTAAATGCTGGTGACGCTGTCCTTGTTTGTAAACAAGGAGATGGAGGTGTGGGAGGAGGGCTGCAGCCCAGGGGCCTCCAGAAACTTCTGGCCTCGCTGGACCGCCAAGGGTGGAGATGGACACTGCTGGTGTGAGCACCACGGCACTCCTGCAGGGGACGGTCCCTCAGCAGTGCCCGGGCGGGCGCCCTGGGCTGCCCTGCAGACTCAGCACTGTTCATCCGCACTAACTCGCACCACGGTGCTCCTGGTGGACAGTGCTTCCCAGAGTCCGCACCAGGTCCAGGGAGAAGGACTCCAGAGGGGAGGGTGACAGCTACAATTCAGGGAGGAAGGCGCTGAGCACGGGGCTGGCGGGGGATGGGAGCTTCTCCCTCCCCCCCTCCCCCCCCCCCACTGCCCAGAGTCTTCTCCACTCTCACTCCTCATGCTGGTGCCTCCCAGCTAAGGCCCTGCCATGGGCACTGCCAGGCTGCGGTCCAGGGGTCATCTGCTGGGGGAGGGGGGCTGGCCACGCCAGGGCGGGTTTTGCCTCAAGAGGACGGAGCACTTCAGCGGAGCTGCCTGCAAGTGGGACAGGTGGCCCCGAGAGGCCGCAGACTCAGCTGAGCACCTGCCTGTCCGGGCTGCCGCCGCCGAGTGGCCTGGACCAGGCTTTCCGTCCAGACTGGAGTCCTGTGCTTCAGGTGGCCAGCATCCCCCAGGAGCAGGGGGCAGAACACTACTGCACATCGGAAGCCACTCTGTTCAGGCACCCCCAGAGGAGCATGGATGCAGCTGGGGGGAAGGAGCCCTCAGCGCCCCCCGCCCCAGACCCTGACCCCCCTGCTGAGGCTGCAGCGCCCAGAGCAAGGCAGCAGCACCTCTTGTCCACCCCTCTAGCCCTGCTGCCCTAGAGCCACAATCCTGACAGGGACAGGAGGCCTGGGGGCTCTGAGCAGGGATGGGGGTGGGGCTCCAATTCCACATAATCACTCTCTCTTTCTAGAGCTGACCTGTGTGAGTGCGCCCCTGGCTCCCTGAATTCTGTCCTCCTCTGGGGGCTGAGCATCAGGAGAGTCAGGATCCTGGGGGGGGGGGGGGTGCTGGCTGCACCTAGCCGGAAAAGGAGCAGGGAGGAAAAGCAACAGAAAACCCCGGTTGCCCCCTGTCCGTCTGCTGGGTAAGAAGAGAGTTGGAGCCAAGTAGTTGTTCCTTGGCCATCTGAACGAGAAGGACATCCTGAGGGTCTCACCCCACACCCAGGGGTCTCAGGGCCCGCCTACCCTGTACCCTCAGCCCACCTTCTTTCCGGGTGACCCCCCCACTTTCCCTGCACCCCCCAATTACCCAGCCCACTTTGTCCTGGCTTGGTTCCTCATCCATCCTCCCCCACAGGGGGTCTCCCTGGCCCACTTACTCCTGGCAGGGGTCCTGGTCGCCTTCTCCCCTGCAGGTCTCCCAGCCCACCTTCTCCCCCAAGGGATCCCCCTGCCCACCTTCTCCC
>NW_025414757.1:0-1546 GCF_002201575.2 Neomonachus schauinslandi
TCTCTCGAATTCTGCC
Organism: Neomonachus schauinslandi; assembly: GCF_002201575.2. Classification (NCBI taxonomy): domain Eukaryota; kingdom Metazoa; phylum Chordata; class Mammalia; order Carnivora; family Phocidae; genus Neomonachus; species Neomonachus schauinslandi. The sequence goes on from NW_025414757.1 coordinate 17, forward strand.
CTCGTGATCCAGTAGTTGTTTATCTCTCTTTTTCTCAGCTTCTTTATTTTCCCTCATTTGGTCTTCTACATTACTGATTCTCTCTTCTGCCTCATTTATCCTAGCAGTTAGCGCCCCCATTTTTGATTGCACCTCTTTAATAGCCTTTTTGATTTTGACTTGGTTAGATTTTAGTTCTTTTACTTCTCCAGAAAGGATTTCTCTAATAACTTCCATATTTTTTCAAGCCCAGCTAGTATCTTTAAAGTGAGGATTCTGAGCTCTAGATCTGACATCGTACTAATGTCTGTATCGAGTAGGTCCCTGGCAGTCGGTACTACCTCTTGTTCTTTTTGTTGAGGTGATTTTTTCCATCTTGTCATTTTGTGCAGAGGAGAATAAATTAATGAGAGAACAGAATGCTAGCAGAGTAACAATGTCCCCAGAAAATATACTCTAAACCAATCAGAAAATACCTGAAGTAGTGGAAAAAGAAACGGAAAGAGAGAAAAAAAGAAAAAGATAAAAACAAACAAAAACAAACAAAACAAAACAACAACAACAAAAAAAACTAGAATGTGATCAAATATGATCAGGCTGGTATATAGATCAATGCCACACACTAGATTTGGGGTGTATTTTGGTCTGTTAGAAGAAAGTGCCTCCCAAAATTTTAAAGGAAGAAAAACTTATATATGTACAAAAATAAGGGTTGATATGATGAAGGGATGGAATATGACTGTAAAGATGGAAATTATAAAAAATTTTATAAAAGGACTTGACAAGAAGTTGTTTGAAAAGAGAAAGAAGAGGATTTAAAAAAAGAGAAAAAAGAAAAAAGAAAAAAAAGGGAGAGAATGTGATCAGTCAGGGGAGTAGAAAAAACCATATACTAGAGATTTAGGGTATATTTTAGTCTGTTAGAAGAAACTATCTCAAAATTTTAAAGGGAGAACAACTTATATATATATGCCAAAAATATGGGTAACTACTATGAGGGGATAGAATATGACTCTAAAAATGAAAAATAAAAATGTTTTTTAAAAAAAGGGATTGATAAGATGTTGGTTGAAAAAGGGAAAAAGAAAAATCCAAAAAAAAAAAAGAAAAAGAAAAAAAGACAGTTAAAAAAAAATTAACTTTGAAAGAGTAAAGAAGCATGGTAAAAAAGCCATGAATTCTATGTGCAGTATTCCCCTAGCGCTGGAGTTCTGCGGTTCTCATTGATGGGTAAACTTGGTCTTGGCTGGCTGTTCTCTCTGATCTTCTGGGGAGGGGCCTGTTGCCATGGTTTCCAAATGTCTCTGCCAGAGGCGGAATTGCCCCGCCCTTGCCCCCTCCCAGCTAAGTAATCTGCTCGGGTTTGCTCTCCGGGGCTTTTGTTCCCTGCTAGCTTTCCGTACAGCTTTGGAGGCAGAGAGTGAAAATGGCGGCCTCCCAATCTCTGCCCCGGAGGAGCCGAGAACTCAGTGCCCCGCTCCTCAGTGAGCTCCCAGAGAAAAGCTGTCAGTCACTCCCGTCTCCCTGGTCTCCGGCTACACTCTGTGCTCA
>NW_025414758.1:0-1546 GCF_002201575.2 Neomonachus schauinslandi
CTTTTGAGGTCAGCAACATTGAGCTGAAACCTCACACTGTCATTTCTATGATTCCTTCAATGCCCTGCTCCCACATTTAAAGACCCTCGTGATTAGTTTGGGGTTCACATTGGTATCCTGCATAATCTCTCTATTTTAAAGTCAAGTGATTAGCAACCTTAATTCCATCTGTAACCTGGACTTTACTTTGCCATATAAACCAACATATCCACAGTGTACAGTGAATAGAATACAGACATCTTTTTGCCCCATTTTTCCATTTGTATGGTCACGATGGCTTTCTGTGACCTTGTGTATCTTTAATGGAGGAACAACAAGGTCAGCTCGAAGCAATACCAAGGTATTCTTATAATACCTGGTCAGCTATGAATATTAGGGGCTGCTTATCTCAGGTGAACAATATTCTATTTATTTTATTTATTCTATTTATTCTATATAGACCTCTTATTAATGTGTCTGTCACATTGATTGACTTGTGAATGTTGACCCACACTTGCATCCCGGGGATTAATCCCCCTTGGTCGTGGTGGATGATCCTTTCAATGTATCGTTCGATCCTATTAGCTAGGATTTTATTGAGGATTTTGCAATCCATATTCATCAGGGATATCAGTCTGAACTTCTCCTTTTTGATGGGGTCTTTGCCTGGTTTGGGGATTAAGGTAATGCTGGCTCTATAGAATGAGTTTGGAAGTTTTCCTTCTCTTTCTATTTTTTGAAACAGCTTCAGTAGAATAGGTATTATTTCTTCTTTGAATGTTTGGTAGAATTCCCCAGGGAATCCATCAGGCCCTGGACTCTTGTTTTTCGGGAGGTTTTGGATCACTGCTTCAATCTCGTTACTGGTTGTTGGCCTATTCAGGTTGTCAGTGTCTTCCTGTTTCAGTCATGGCAGCTTATAGGTTTCCAGGAAGGCCTCCATTTCATCCAGATTCCTCAGTTTCTTCACATATAGTTGTTGATAATAATTTCTAATAATTGTTTCTATTTCCTTGGTGTTAGTCATGATCGCTCCCCTTTCATTCCTCATTTTATTAGACCATTTTTATAACATTTGGTGGGTGGATTTTTTGGGTTAATCTATCTTACTCTATTACTATAAATTTTTCATGTTTTTGATTCCATTTGTACAATCCAGTAAAATTAATTACCACTTCAATAAAAATTTAAAATGTATTACAACTAATTAATTAAAGAAGTGAAAGTTTATAATGATTGCAGTGAAGTATAGGGTGCTGTTGAGTTATGTAATAGAGGGTTTTTCCTTAGTCCTATTTAAGTAGAATCATGAAAATACACCTTTAAGCACAGTGCACATCACTCAGTAATTCTTCAATAAATATACTTTTGATAATTGTTAGTGCTGTTATTTATATCATTATTAGTCAATATTGCTGCTTTCTCTTATTTAAGTAACTTATCCAGAATTGCCAGCCTTTGATTCATATATATAGGAGTCATATATATATGCATATATATACATATATAATATATATATTTTTTTTTCCTCTCATGTCTCACTTCATTGACTGTATCTATTGGTAAA
>NW_025414759.1:0-1544 GCF_002201575.2 Neomonachus schauinslandi
ACACTTTTGTGTCTTTGCTTTGGTTTTCTCGCAGGCACTCCAGTTATTCATTTTCTCCCCTTATGCTCACATTTTGACGTTCTCTCTCAGATCGTGTCATCTCTTGCTTAGTTTCTTTCTGGCGTTTTCCTCCTCTCGGCTTCCATTCTCACACAGCGCTGTCTGCGGGCTGGCTTTCACTACTTCACATTTCATTTACGAGGTGACCTTTCAATATGCTCTTCTTCTTCCCTGAGGCCTGTCCTTCTATGCCTGAGCTTCTCTAATTCTAATTTATGGTGTCATTCGATATCCTGTATCGTTTTCTTAATGCTTTTTACTTTGTTTTTGAGCAAAGCCCATCAAAGTAGATGAAGTGTGTCAGGAAACAGTGCTTTCCTTCTGGGCAGTGGCCCTATTCTGCACTCCGTCCCCTTTTCGCCTACAGCCCCACTGTCTGGGATTCAACAGCAGGGCTCTCCTGTCAGGAAACTGGTTTTCTTGGATTTGTGGGAAGCCCTATGACTCAGAGAGACCTTCTAGCCTCACAGAGCTCTGTCTCCTATTGTTGCTGTGAAGTGCTCAAAACCAGGGCAGCTTGCTTCTGGAGTTGTTCCAGCTGTGTCCCCCACCCCTCCTTCGTAGGGCTCTGCTCTCTTGCTGCTTCTGCTGCAACTGTCCTTCTCATCTGGGTTCTGCTCTTTAATGTAGCGAGCAGCCTGCACAACTCAGAAGGGATACTGGCTTCATCTTCCCCAAATCTGTAGCCATGCCTGACATGGTTATCTATGCTCTGATTCATTGAACGTCAAAGCGATTTTCCATTATATGCATGTTTTTACATGATTGCATTTTAGAATTTCTTCTTGGCTTATTTTTAATTAGTATTTTATTCTTATACTTAATCATTTTAATTTTTAATTTAGTCATGGATTTTCTTTAAATTTTGTATTTATATTTGAGTTTTTTGATTTTAGAGTTGTCAATTTCCACTCCACTTATTTTATTTTAAAAAAATAGAATAGATTTACTTATTTAGCAAATACAATCTTCTCTACTAGGTTTTTGGAAAATAAAAGAGAAAAATAGAAGATGAAGGTCACAGCTGAAAGAAACTTACAGTCTTAGGCAAACCTTATATATGACAATGTCAAAAGTATTGGTAAAAAGTCTACAAATGGAGTTCTATGGAGGTGACAGTTCCTGATGAAGCTGATGAAGATTTCAGGTAAGGAGCAACACGAGACTCTCCAAAAGAGAAGAAAGGGAAGGATATTTGGCGTATGTGCCATGTCTGAATGTTATCGTTGTATTTATTTTGGAGTTGTCTCTTTTCAGAAGTATATAGTTGAGTTCATTATAGTTCATTAGAAGAATCCAGTTTTATTATGGCAATTTAGTTTAGTGCTTACATGGCTGAGATTTTATTCCAGTTCTCTAGACTCCTAGTCATGTAATTTCAGAATCAAGTACTTCATCAGCAATGGCTTTGGCGAGTATCTGGTGCTTGCTCCAGGGTCCCCCGTCGGATCCTGAGTATGTCACAGAGCCTCCAGGTAGCATCT
>NW_025414760.1:0-1544 GCF_002201575.2 Neomonachus schauinslandi
CCTTTCTCTTTTCTTTTTGCTAAGTCTGGCCAGGGGTTTATCGATCCTATTAATTCTTTCAAAGAACCAGCTCCTGGTTTTGTTGCTGTGTTCTACTGTTCTTTTGGTTGCTATTTCATTGATTTCTGCTCTGAACGTTATTAATTCTCTTATCCTGCTGGGTTTCGGCTTTATTTGCTGTTCTTTCTCCAGCTCCTTTACGTGTAAGGTTAGGTTGTGTATTTTAGGACCTTTCTTGTTTCTTGAGGAAGGCTGTTGTCACCCTATACTTCCCTCCCCAGATTGCCTTTGCTGCATCCCAAAGGTTTTGAACAGTTGTGTTTTCATTTTCCTTGGTTTCCATGAATTCTTTTAATTCCTCTTTAATTTCCTGGTTGACCCATTCGTTCTTTAATAGGATGCTCTTTAACTTCCATGTATTTGAGTTCTTTCTGAATTTCCTCTTGTGATTGAGTTCAAGTTTCAAGGCGTTGTGGTCTGAAACTCTGCAGGGAATGATCCCATACTTTTGGTACCGGTTGAGACCTGATTTGTGACGCAGTATGTGATCTCTTCTGGAGAAAGTTCCATGTGCGCTCCAGAAGAATGTGTATTCTGTGGCTTTAGGCTGGAATGCTCTGAATATATCTGTGAAGTCCTTGTGGTCCAGTGTCGACCTTGGAGAGTCGTGGACGTGGCGTGGCGAAGGAACTGAGGAAAAGAGATGACAGTAGAGCCAGGCACAGGGGACCCCCGAGCAAGCAGCCCAAGGTCCCGAGGTTTATTTTCCATAATCTTATATACCTTCTACAGCGATATAGATCTATAATGATTTACAGCAGGGGCTTAGTAAGGCATATTCTTCCATGTACATAGGATTAGTCCCGCGTGTATGAGAAGAATCTTTAAAGCAGGACAAGGGAACAAAGAGGGGAGTGCCCAGTGTGCTATTTACAGGGCCAGGGAACAAAGACGGGAGTGCACAGTGTGCTGTTTATAGGTGGCTTCCTACCTACAAAACATCTTCTGCTGCATACTTTAGAACAGACTGCATACATCCCAAGGGCATTTCACTCAGATCCTTTCAGCTTATTTTTAACCATGCAATCTCGAGTTTTCTCAGAGATCTCGGAGTCTGAACGAACATGCACCAGTGGTTGTTGTGGCATTCTGTTTCCCAGAGTCCGGTGTGTCATTCACTGTAATTATTGTATCATCATCAGTGTGTTTCTTTAATTTTGTTATTAATTGGTTTATGTCCTTGGCTGCTCCCATGTTAGGGGCACAAATATTTACAATTGTTAGGTCTTTCTGTTGGATACACCCCTTTAATTCTTTATGATAGTGTCCTTCCTCATCTCTTTTTACAGTCTTGGTTTAAAATCTAATTTGTCTGATACAAGGATTGCTACCCCAGCTTTCTTTTGATGTCCATTAGCATGATAGATGGTTTTCCACTCCCTCACTTTCAATCTGGAGGTGTCCTTGCGTCTAAAATGAGTCTCTTGCAGACAGCATATCGATGGGTCTTGCTTTTTTTCCAATCTGATACCCTGCACCTTTTG
>NW_025414761.1:0-1543 GCF_002201575.2 Neomonachus schauinslandi
GCAGAAATCAATGAAATAGAAACTAAAAGAACAGTAGAACAGATCAACGAAACTAGGAGCTGGTTCTTTGAAAGAATTAACAAGATTGATAAACCCCTGGCAGACTTATCAAAAAGAGAAGAGAAATGACCCAAATCAACAAAATCATGATTGAAAGAGGAGAGATCACAACCAACACCAAAGAAAAAGAAACAATTATAAGAACATATTATGAGGAACTCTATGCCAGCAAATTCGATAACGTGGAAGAAATGGATGCATTCCTAGAGATGTATCAACTACCAAAACTGAACCAGGAAGAAATAGAAAACCTGAACAGACCTATAACCACTAAGGAAATTGAAGCAGTCATCAAAAATCTCCCAAAAAACAAAAGCCCAGGGCCAGATGGCTTCCCAGGGGAATTCTACCAAACATTTCAAGAAGAATTAATACCTATTCTTCTGAAACTGTTCCAAAAAATAGAAATGGAAGGAAAACTTCCAAACTCATTTTATGAAGCCAGCATTACCTTGATCCCAAAACCAGACAAAGACCCCATCAAAAAGGAGAATTACAGGTCAATATCCCTGATGAACATGGATGCAAAAATTCTCACCCAAATACTAGCCAATAGGATCCAACAGTACATTAAAAGGATTATTCACCACGACCAAGTGGGATTTATCCCTGGGCTGCAAAGTTGGTTCAACATCCACAAATCAAGCAATGTGATACAATACATTAACAAAAGAAAGAACAAGAACCAAATGATCCTCTCAATGGATGCAGAAAAAGCATTTGACAAAGTACAGCATCTATTCTTGATCAAAACTCTTCAGAGTATAGGCATAGAGGGTATATACCTCAATATCATAAAAGCCATCTATGAAAAACCTACAGCGAATATCATTCTCAATGGGGAAAAACTGAGAGCTTTCCCTCTAAGGTCAGGAAGGTGGCAGGGATGTCCACCATCACCACTGCTATTCAACATAGTATTAGAAGTCTTAGCCACAGCAATCAGACAACAAAAAGAAATCAAAGGCATCCAAATTGGCAAAGAAGAAGTCAAACTCTCACTCTTTGCAGACGATATGATACTTTATGTGGAAAACCCCAAAGACTCCACCCCAAAACCGCTAGAACTCCTACAGGAATTCAGTCAAGTGTCAGGATATAAAATCAATGCACAGAAGTCAGTGGCATTCCTATACACCAACAACAAGTCAGAAGAAAGAGCAATTAAGGAGTTGATCCCATTTACAATTGCACCCAAAACCATCAGATACCTAGGAATAAATCTAACCCAAGAGGCAAAGGATCTGTACTCAGAAAACTATAAAATACTCATGAAAGAAATTGAGGAAGACACAAAGAAATGGAAAAACATTCCATGCTCATGGATTGGAAGAACAAATATTGTGAATATGTCAATGCTACCTAGAGCAATCTACACATTCAATGCAATCCCCATCAAAATACCATCCAGCCTTTTCAAAGAAATGGAACAAATAATCCTAAAATTTGTATGGAACCAGAAAAGACCCCCCATAGCCAGAGG
>NW_025414762.1:0-1543 GCF_002201575.2 Neomonachus schauinslandi
CATTGACTTGAATGGTTTGAAGTAATATTTTTTTATCTTCTCCATTAGTAGATCATTTTTGAAGCAGAACGCGGCAAGGGCAAAAGTGGAGAAATTGCAGTGGACGGTGTCTTGCTGCTCTCGGGCTTGTGTCCAGATGGCCTTTTATCTGCGAATGGCTGAATGTTATCATGGTCTTTGTGTCTTTATATTTGGCTTCTTATGTCAGTTCCCTATTTTCTGATATGACATCATAGATTGCCCCACTTTAGAAATACAAACTGAAAAATCGTAACATACCAACAGAAACATTATTGCAAGGTGCCTTTCTTGTATAAGATGTGCCAATATTTGCTTTCAATATAGTACCACTCATTCATTTCTGAATTTATAAAATGTGGACATGTGGAAAAAGCTCAGCTTTCCACCACCCCCTGCCTCCAGTGTATCTGATTTGTCTCTGTGAGTTGATGAACCTTTATATAACATTTTTAGAATTATAAAAAAACAAATAACAAGAACAAAAACCCCACAGGAAATTGTTTCTCTGTTTGACTTTTCTGGCACTTCTCGGAAACTGACATCACAGGTAGATTTTTATCTAAGTGGCTTAGCCTGATCTTTTATAGCCAAGCTTGTATATTTAAATTCTTTGTAATAATATTCAAATAATCACCTTTTGTCATGGTTTAAGTTTTTCTAAGTAAGAAAATGTGTTGTTAATGCTCTGTTTCATTATGTGTATAATTATTTGTTTTACTGGAAAATGTGGGTTTTCTTCTTTTTCCTTGGAAATACTCTATATTATTAAAAATTCATGAAATTCTTTTTATGGGAGCATACATGACTGCTGTATTAGACCTCATAAGTGTGATACAAATTAGCTTAAGTTGTTGAATTTAAGGCCTAAGAGAAATACCTAAAACTAAATCACGTGTCAGGATTCAGAAGAAAGACCAATGCCTTCTTTTCTCTGTTTCTCTTTTTTTCCAAATTCAACAACAGCTTTGTGTGGTAATGAATCTTGAGTATATTCCCTGAGGATGAATGTATATAATGTTTTAAGATTCTGGGTCATAAACAGAAGGTTCTCCAGATATTTGCCTGTTATTCCCTAAAGCAATGAAGGCCTTCAGCTGTAGGAGGAAGGAAAGAGAGAAGGTAGTCCACTTACTAATCTTTAATATTTGTAGCCTCACTCTTAAAGTTTTTTTTTTTTAACTGAAACTCTTAGTGATCCTTTTTTTTTTAATTTAGTAACCTTTTTTTCAACAATGTTCTCTTTAATACAACGAACACATACAACCTTTTAAGATTGTAGGGGAAAAACATTGTTTTCCTTTAGTGTGAAGTAATTTTGGCATACAAAGTCTTGTCTTCAACAGCTGTAATTGTATCTGTTAGGATAACTGCTAGTTATAGAAACCCAAAAAATAGTGTTTCTAGGGAGACCAGATGAAGAGGTGCCTAGCTAAGTCAAATCAGCCTGCAGAATTGTGAGAGATAATAAAATGGTCGTTTTAAGATACTAAGATTTGAAGTGGTTTGTTATGCAGCAAGAGCT
>NW_025414763.1:0-1543 GCF_002201575.2 Neomonachus schauinslandi
CCTCTGGCTATGGGGGGTCTTTTCTGGTTCCATACAAATTTTAGGATTATTTGTTCCATTTCTTTGAAAAGGCTGGATGGTATTTTGATGGGGATTGCATTGAATGTGTAGATTGCTCTAGGTAGCATTGACATATTCACAATATTTGTTCTTCCAATCCATGAGCATGGAATGTTTTTCCATTTCTTTGTGTCTTCCTCAATTTCTTTCATGAGTATTTTATAGTTTTCTGAGTACAGATCCTTTGCCTCTTGGGTTAGATTTATTCCTAGGTATCTGATGGTTTTGGGTGCAATTGTAAATGGGATCAACTCCTTAATTGCTCTTTCTTCTGACTTGTTGTTGGTGTATAGGAATGCCACTGACTTCTGTGCATTGATTTTATATCCTGACACTTGACTGAATTCCTGTAGGAGTTCTAGCGGTTTTGGGGTGGAGTCTTTGGGGTTTTCCACATAAAGTATCATATCGTCTGCAAAGAGTGAGAGTTTGACTTCTTCTTTGCCAATTTGGATGCCTTTGATTTCTTTTTGTTGTCTGATTGCTGTGGCTAAGACTTCTAATACTATGTTGAATAGCAGTGGTGATGGTGGACATCCCTGCCACCTTCCTGACCTTAGAGGGAAAGCTCTCAGTTTTTCCCCATTGAGAATGATATTCGCTGTAGGTTTTTCATAGATGGCTTTTATGATATTGAGGTATATACCCTCTATGCCTATACTCTGAAGAGTTTTGATCAAGAATAGATGCTGTACTTTGTCAAATGCTTTTTCTGCATCCATTGAGAGGATCATTTGGTTCTTGTTCTTTCTTTTGTTAATGTATTGTATCACATTGCTTGATTTGTGGATGTTGAACCAACTTTGCAGCCCAGGGATAAATCCCACTTGGTCGTGGTGAATAATCCTTTTAATGTACTGTTGGATCCTATTGGCTAGTATTTGGGTGAGAATTTTTGCATCCATGTTCATCAGGGATATTGACCTGTAATTCTCCTTTTTGATGGGGTCTTTGTCTGGTTTTGGGATCAAGGTAATGCTGGCTTCATAAAATGAGTTTGGAAGTTTTCCTTCCATTTCTATTTTTTGGAACAGTTTCAGAAGAATAGGTATTAATTCTTCTTGAAATGTTTGGTAGAATTCCCCTGGGAAGCCATCTGGCCCTGGGCTTTTGTTTTTTGGGAGATTTTTGATGACTGCTTCAATTTCCTTAGTGGTTATAGGTCTGTTCAGGTTTTCTATTTCTTCCTGGTTCAGTTTTGGTAGTTGATACATCTCTAGGAATGCATCCATTTCTTCCACGTTATCGAATTTGCTGGCATAGAGTTCCTCATAATATGTTCTTATAATTGTTTCTTTTTCTTTGGTGTTGGTTGTGATCTCTCCTCTTTCAATCATGATTTTGTTGATTTGGGTCATTTCTCTTCTCTTTTTGATAAGTCTGCCAGGGGTTTATCAATCTTGTTAATTCTTTCAAAGAACCAGCTCCTAGTTTCGTTGATCTGTTCTACTGTTCTTTTAGTTTCTATTTCATTGATTTCTGC
>NW_025414764.1:0-1542 GCF_002201575.2 Neomonachus schauinslandi
AACCTTAACAGTCCTATAAGCACCAAGGATATTGAAGCAGTCATCAAAAATCTCCCAACAAACAAAAGCTCAGGGCCAGATGGCTTCCCAAGGGAATTCTACCAAACATTTAAAGAAGAATTAATACCTATTCTTCTGAAATGGTTCAAAAATAGAAATGGAAGGAAAACTTCCAAACTCATTTTATGAGGCCAGCATTAACTTGATCCCCAAACCAGACAAAGAACCCATCAAAAGGGAGACTTACAGACCAATATCCTTGATGAACATGGATGTAATGGAGAATTATAGACCAATATCCTTGCAGAGGTTCTCTCCAAAATACTATCCAATAGGATCTAACAGTACATTAAAAGGATTATTCACCACAACCGAGTGGGATTTATCCGTGTGCTGCAAGGTTGTTTGACATCCGCCAATCAATCAATGTGATACAAAACATTAATAAAAGAAAGAACAACTACCATATGATCCTCTCAATAGATGCAGAAAAAACATTTGACAAAGTACAGCATCTTTTCTTGATCAAAACTCTTCAGAGTATAGGGATCGAGGGTACATACGTCAATATCATAAAAGCCATCTATGAAAAACCCACAGTGAATATCATTCTCAACGGGGAAAAACTGAGAGCTTTCCCCCTAAGGTCAGGAACACGGCAGGGATGTCCACTCTCACCACTGCTATTCAACATAGTATTAGAAGTCCTAGCCACAGCAATCAGACAACAAAAAGAAATAAAAGGCATCCAAAATGGCAAAGAAGTCAAACTCTCACTTTTGGCAGATGATATGATACTTTATATGGAAAATCCCAAAGACTCCACCCCAAAAGTGCTAGAACTCATACAGGAATTCTGTAAAGTGGCAGGATATAAAATCAGTGTCCAGAAATCAGTGGCATTCCTATACACCAACAACAAGACAGAAGAAATAGAAATTAAGGAGTTGATCCCATGTACAATTGCACCCCAAACCATACAATACCTAGGAATAAATCTAACCAAAGAGGTAAAGAATCTGTACTCAGAAAACTATAAAATACGCATGAAAGAAATTGAAGAAGACACAAAGAAATGGAAAAACGTTCCATGCTCATGGATTGGAAGAACAAATATTGTGAAGATGTCAATGTTACCTAGAGCAATCTACACATTCAATGCAATCCCCATCAAAATACCATCCACTTTTTTCAAAGAAATGGAACAAATAATCCTAAAATTTGTATGGAACCAGAAAAGACCCCGCATAGCCAGAGGAATGTTGAAAAAGAAGAGCAAAGCTGGCGGCATCGCAATTCCGGACTTCAAGCTCTATTACAAAGCTGTCATCATCAAGACAGTATGGTACTGGCAGAAAAACAGACACATATCAATGGAACGGAATAGAGAGCCAAGAAATGGACCCTCAATTCTATGGTCAACTTATCTTCAACAAAGCGAGAAAGAATGTACAATGGAAAAAAGACAGTCTCTTCAACAAATGGTGTTGGGAAAATTAGACAGCCACATGCAGAAAAATGAACTGGACCATTTCCTTACAC
>NW_025414765.1:0-1542 GCF_002201575.2 Neomonachus schauinslandi
ATGCAATCCCTATCAAAATACCAACAGCACTTTTCACAGAGCTAGAATAAGCAATCCTAAAATTTGTATGGAACCAGAAAACATCCCTAATAGCCAAAGCAATACTGAAAAGAAAAAAAAAAAGGATATGGGAGGCAGCACGATTCCAATCTTCAAAATATATCAAAAGTTTTAGTAATCAAAATAGTATGGTACTGTCATAAAAACAGACATAGAAGGGAGGGGCGGAGAAAGATGGTGGAGGAGTAGGAGACCTGGATTTTCTCTGGTCCCAGAAATTCAGCTGGATATGGATCAAACCATTCTGAACACCTACAAACTGAACAGGAGATCGAAGAAAAGAATAGCAGCAACTCTCTGAACAGAAAAGCAACCACTTTCTGGAAGGTAGGATGTGTGGAGAAGTGAATCTGAGGCAATATTTGGGAGGATAGATGGTGGGGGTTGGGGCCTCCATTGGCCGCTTCTGGCAAGTGATAGAGCTTGGGAGCACAAAATCAGAGCATTTAAAAGTCTGCTCCACTGAGGGACATAGCTCCAGTGCCTAAGCAGGGGATGGAACCCTCGCTGGGAGAGTATGGTTTCAGGACCCTCAGGGTCACAGAAAGACCGGGGGTGCCTGAGTGTGGAAGAGCTCCCAGGTATCGGAGCGGGGAAGCCAGCTGCAGAGATGGAGCCGAGGATTGGGCTCTCAGCTCGGGGTTGCCACAAACCACGATCCGCAGCACAGTCGGGCCATTGCTTCTCCAGCAGCGACCCAACAAGTGGCAGATCCGGGGAGACTCCCCTTCCTCCCCGGGAGGAGCGGCACGGGAGCGCACCGTAGGGATCTGCTGGGTTTTGAGACTCCACATGGGGTCTGGTGCCAGAGAAATGCTCGGTCACAGGCCGGGTGAGCACAGTGTGCACCCGGACCAGGAGGAAGGGAGTGATTGACTGCTTTTCTCTGGGGGCTCACTGAGGAGTGGGGTCCGGAGTTCTCGGCTCCTATGGGGCAGAGGTTGGGAGGCCACCATCTTCACTCTCGTCCTCCTAGCCTCTACGGGAAGCTTGCAGGAAACAAAAGCGACCAGAGAGCAAACTCCAGCAGATTACTTATCCCAGACTGGCAAGGGCGGGGCACTTCCACCACCGGCAAAGACATTTGCGAACCATGGCAACAAGCCTCTCCCCCAGAAGATCAGCAAGAACAACCAGTCAAGGCCAACTTTACCGATCAATGAGAACAGCAGAACTCCAGCGCTAGGGGAATACTGCAGATAGAATTCATGACTTTGTTACTATGATTCTTTAGTCTTTCAAAGTTAATTTTTTTAACTGTCTTTTTTTTTTGGATATTTCTTTTTCCCTTTTTCAAACAACATCCTTTCAATCCCTTTTTTAAAACAAATATTTTTCATTTTTCATTTTAGAGTCATATTCTATCCCTTCATAATAGTTACCCTTATTTTTGGTATATATATAAGTTGTTCTCTCTTTAAAATTTTGAGATACAGTTTCTTCTAACAGACAAAATATACCTTAAATCTCTAATGTATGGCT
>NW_025414766.1:0-1541 GCF_002201575.2 Neomonachus schauinslandi
GGGAGGAGTTAAGATTTATCTCCTCCCTCGAATACAGCTACAGTGTTATCAGATCATTCTGAACACCCAGGACATCAGTCAAGTATCTGAGAAAACAAGTGCTGCAGGTCTACAAGTAGAAAAGTGACCACCATTTGGAAGGTAGGTGGTGTGGAGATGTGAATCTGGTGTGACATAGCTGAGGATACAGGGGAGGGGAGGGGGGGTTGAGGAGGATACAGCAAAGTTTTATAAGCAGCGGAGCACAAAATGGTAACATTTAGAAGTTTGCTCTTTTGGGGGTGTTCCTGGCTTAAAGGTGTTTAGTTGGGGAAGCCAGGTGGAATCCTGGGTGTGACAGAGTGGTCTCAGGATCCCTGGAGTCTCATGAAAATGGGAGGTGCCTGAGTGTGACAGAGTTCCCAGACTTCTAAAAGTTAAAAATAGAGCTACCTTACGACCCAGCTTTAGGAAAGGGAACCCTGCCTGAGAACAGTGAGTCTAGCTGCCAGCTTTCTGCTTTGTATTGCATAAACTGCTAACCGATTCATGATTGTGCGATTGCTTTCCTGACATAGGGTGGCAAAAGGCAGCAGCATGGGAGATCCTCCACGAGGGGAACCACACGAATCCATGCTGAACATTTGGAGTTTTGGAACTCAGTCCCATGCCTGAGCTAAAAACTCTTGGACACAGGCAGGGTGAACATATGGTTTTGACGGTAACCGGGGAAACAGAGTGATGGAATACAAAGAATGAGAGTTGGACTTCTTCTTTGCTGATTTTGATGCCTTGTATTTCTTTTTGTTGTCTGATTGCTGAGGCTAGGACTTCCTGTACTATGCTGAACAGCAGTGGTGAGAGTGGACATGCCTGCCGTGTTCTTGCACATAGGGGAAAATCTCTGTTTTTCCCTTTTGAGGGTGACATTTCCTTTGGGTCTTTCCTATATGGCCTTTATGATGTTATGTTCCCCCTCTCTCTACATGGTGGAGTTTTTTTCATGAAACGATGCTGTATTTTGTGGAATGCTTTTTCTGCATCTATTGAGAGGGTCCTGTGGTTGTTGTCCTTTCTTTTTTATGTGGTGTTTCATATTGATTTGCAGAGGTTGAACCACCCTTGCAGCCCAGGAATAAATCCCACTTGGTCGTGGTAAATAATCCTTTAACAGTTGGATCCTATTGGCAGTATCTTGGTGAGAATATATGCATCCTTGTTCAAAAGGGATACTGGTCTGTAATTCTCCTTTTAATGGTGGCCCTTGTCTGGTTTTGGGGTCAAGGTAATGCTGGCCTCATAGAAGGAGTCTGGTATTTTCCTTCCATTTCTATTTTTTGTAATAGTTTCATAAATATAGGTATTAATTCTTCTTTAAATGTTTGGTAGAATTCCCCTAGGAAGCCATCTGGCCCTGGACACTCGTGTGTTGGGAGATTTTTGATTATTAATTGAATACTTTGTACTGGTTTGGGGTCTGTTCAGGTTTTGTATAACTTCCTGATTCAGTTTTAGTAGTTTATGTTTCTAGGAATGTATCCATTTCTTCCAGATTGCCCAAT
>NW_025414767.1:0-878 GCF_002201575.2 Neomonachus schauinslandi
CAGGTGAGTCGACAGCAGCCTTCCTTACAGGCCTGCTTCTCACTCCGAGTTCCGTTTCCGTTCCATTTCTCATGCTTTCACAGAAACACACAGGAGATGAAGTTCACGCTCAGGAAGGGCGATCTGTGCTGAGGCCCGGGTTCTCTACAGTTTGGTTCCTTTGCGATGGGTGGACGGCCCTTAGGACTCCACGCACACGCGGGAGAGCCGACCTAGGTTCCCGAAACAAGAGTTGAGTCGACGGGTGCCTTCTGCCCATGCTCATTGCTCCCTCGGAATTCTGCTGGGACTCACTCCCCAGCTTTGCCCTGAAGCAGAGTTGAAAATGCTGCCACCCTGTGGAGAGGCGAATGAGCTAAAGCTGGGATTCTTTACTGGCTTCTTTCTGCCAAATCAGTGTGGAGCCCTTAGCATTCCTAGGCACACATGGAGCACTAAGGGTTAGCTTCAGGTAACAAGAGCTGAACCGAGAGGTGCCTTCCGGCGCGGACTTCTCCCTCGGCTCCACGTGAGGAACCCGCTCCCCAGGCTCTCACCCACGGTAGCCTGGAAACTGCTGCCTCCCTCAGAGAGGTGGATGGTAGCTGAAGCACGATTTCGCTACCGTGTTGTTTCTTCGAGTTCGAACGCTAGCGATTAGGCTTCCAAGCGAAAGTGAAGCCGCAGTGCTAGCTTCATGACACAAGTGGGGAGTCGTGTGCTGCCTTGTGCCAGAGCCTGAGTCGCACTTGGAAAATGCCTCCTGTCTCCCTTGCAGTGCTCTCACGCATGCAGACAGCAAAATGCTTCCAGCCTCAGGAAGGCCTATTTGCGCTGAAGCAGGAGTTCTCTACAGACTTGTTCCTTCGACGTAGGTGCTTGGCTTTAGGCCTGCAGGC
>NW_025414767.1:888-1541 GCF_002201575.2 Neomonachus schauinslandi
GTACTAGCCTCGTAAACAACGAGTGAGTTGACAGCTTCCTTCTGCACTGGCCTGTTTCTCCATCGAGTTTACGTATGGAACCCGTCCCCAGGCTCTCACCCACAGTGCAGAGTTAACTGCTTCCTCCCACACAGAAGTCGTCGGTAGCCAAAGCACGGTTTCTGTTCACTGTTGTTTCTTCGAGGTAGAATGCAAGCGATTAGACTTCCATGCAGATGTGGGGCCGCAGGGCTAGCTTCATGAAACAATGGGGAGTCTTGTGCTGCCTTCTGCAGCGGCCTGAGGCTCCCTCGGAATTAGCTTTGGGACTGCCTTGCAGTGCTCTTCCGCACGCACACCACCAAATCCTACCAGTCTCAGGAGCGGCTGTTTTACCTGAAGCACGCATTCTCTACCGAGTTTTTCCTTCGAGTTAGGTGGCTGTCTTTAAGCCTGCACGGCACACCCGGGGCAACGGTACCGGCCCCATAACCATGATGTGAGTTGAGAGCCGCCCTCTGTACCGGCCTGTCTCTCCCCCGATTTTACGAAATGGAACCCGTGCCCAGGCTCTCACCCACAGTACACCCTAAACTGCTTCCTCCCACAGAGAGGTCGACGGTAGCTAAAGCACGGTTTCTCTACAGTGTTGTTTCTTCGAGTTAGAACGCTAG
>NW_025414768.1:0-1541 GCF_002201575.2 Neomonachus schauinslandi
CTTCATTGAACAGCTGCCACATCTGGTCTTCTCGGATCCCCAGCATGCTTCCCATCAACCTGAAGGCTTCCTGCCGTTCAGCATCAGGTGCTTGGAAAGATCCCAGGAAGAGTCTCCTTAGTAGGGTTTTGTCCACCATTCCTTCGGACTTACTGACTATGTTCATCAGTTTCCTCTGTGTGTCCTCCAGGATTTCCTGCTGGACCTCATTCTGTTTCTGGACTTCTTGGAGTTGGTCTTCCTTCAGCTCCAAGTCAGCGTTTGTTTTATGTAATCGTCCCTGCAATGACTTCAGTTTTCCTTCTAGGCTGTCTGCCTTTTCCATCCATTCGGCGAGTTCCAACTTGAGGTCAGCTAGGATGTGACCATACTGCTTTCCTTCTTCCTGGGAGGCAGCAAGCTGGAGCGCGGTGTCCTCTTTCTGCTGGGTCACCACGTGCAGTTGCTCCCGCAGCGACTCTACCTGCAGACTGGCTCCTCGGCTGGCATTTTCCATGGCAGTAGAAGACAAAACGAGTCTTCCCTGCAAGACCGTCACTTCCTTCCTGAGTTGAGCCACTTTGTCTTCTGAGGCCAGAGCTTCCCGGCGATGAGCGTCTTCGGCTTCTAGAGCGAGGTGTCGCCGTCTCTCCAGCTCCTGGGTTAGGCGTAATTCGCTCTCACGTAAATGGTGAACCTCCTTCTGGAGGGCACAGGTTTCCATTTGTTTCTGTTTCAGGGCCAACAGGACTTCATCTCTCCCCTGTTGGCACAGAACTGTCTTTCCCTGCATTGATGGAACTGCACTGACCAGCCGGGTCAATACCCCGGTCTCGTGCTCTTCTCTCTCCTGCAAAAGTTGCTCCAAAGCAAGTGCCTTCTCTTTCATCGCAGCACCCTGGGATTCCTCCTCTCTCCGCATCACTGAAAGCAGCCTATCTGTCTCTTGCAATGCCTCATTTCCCACTTCCTTTTCTCTAGAGTTTTCCTCGACTTTTGCATTTTCCTCTCTCAGTTGACACACATCCATTTCCAACTCTGCTATTCTCTCCTTCAGATTGGTGACCGTCTGCCTCAAAAGTTCATTTTCACTCACTTGGCTACGGAAGTTCTCCTGTAAAGAAAGCAAGTCCTCACTTTTCGCTTGGATTCGGAGCTCCTGATCCTGAATGAAGTTTTGTAGAACGGCCTGTTTCTCCTTCAGCTGCTCCATGTCGGAATCCCTGTGTTCCTGTTCTTGGCCTTCTCCTTCCCACGTGGCAGCCACTGAATCAGTCCATCTCTGCTTATCTTCCTGGAGGGTTCGAATCATTCTATCTTTTTCTTGCATTGATTTTCTCAGCTCTTCTACCTCCGCTTGGAGCAACTGAGAAGCCTCACTCACTCTGTCAGATCTCATGGGCTCCAGAGAGTCCGCTGACTCTGAGGAGTCGGGGGAGGGCTGGAGGAAAATCACGTCCAGTTTCCCTAGAAGGAGATCCCTGGCATTGCAAAGCTCCCCGATGCTGAGCTGAATTTGTGCCAGTTCCTTCTCTAAATGTTGTAATTTTATTTCGTTGCCT
>NW_025414769.1:0-1540 GCF_002201575.2 Neomonachus schauinslandi
TCTGTTTGACTTATTTCACTCAACATAATACCCTCCAGTTCCATCCACGTCGTTGCAAATGGCAAGATCTCATTCCTTTTGATGGCTGCATAATATTCCATTGTATATATATACCACCTCTTCTTTATCCATTCATCTGCCGATGGACATCTTGGCTCTTTCCACAGTTTGGCTATTGTGGACATTGCTGCTATAAACATTAGGGTGCACGTACCCCTTCGGATCCCTACTTTTGTATCTTTGGGGTAAATACCCAGTAGTGCAATTGCTGAATCATATGGTAGCTCTATTTTCAACTTTTTTGAGGAACCTCCATACTGTTTTCCAGAGTGGCTGCACCAGCTTGCATTCCCAACAGTGTGGGAGGGTTCCCCTTTCTCCTCATCCCCGCCAACATCTGTCGTTTCCTGACTTGTTAATTTTAGCCATTCTGACTGGTGTGAGGTGGGATCTCATTGCGGTTTTGATTTGGATTTCCCTGATGCCGAGTGATATTGTGCACTTTTTCATGTGTCTGTTGGCCATTTGGATGTCTTCTTTGGAAAAATGTCTGTTCATGTCTTCTGCCGATTTCTTGATTGGATTCTTTGTTCTTTGGGTGTTGAGTTTGATGAATTCTTTATAGATTTTGGATACTAGCCCTTTATCTGATATGTCATTTGCAAATATCTTCTCCCATTCTGTCGGTTGTCTTTTGGTTTTGTTGACTGTTTCCTTTGCTTTGCAAAACTTTTTATCTTGATGAAGTCCCAATAGTTTATTTTTGCCCTTGCTTCCCTGGCCTTTGGCGATGTTTCTAGGAAGAAGTTGCTTTGGCTGAGGTCAAAGAGGTTGCTGCCTGTGTTCTCCTTTAGGATTTGGATGGACTCCTGTCTCACATTGAGGCCTTTCAACCATTTGGAGTCTATTTTTGTGTGTGGTGTAAGGAAATGGTCCAGTTTCATTCTTCTGCATGTGGCTGTCCAATTTTCCCAACACCATTTGTTGAAGAGACTGTCTTTGTTCCATTGGACATTCTTTCCTGCTTTGTCAAAGATGAGTTGACCATAGAGTTGAGGGTCCATTTCTGGGCTCTCTATTCTGTTCCATTGATCTATGTGTCTGTTTTTGTGCCAGTACCATGCTGTCTTGATGATGACAGCTTTGTAATAGAGCTGGAAGTCTGGAATTGTGATGCCTCCAGCTTTGCTTTTATTTTTCAACATTCCACTGGCTATGCGGGGTCTTTTCTGGTTCCATACAAATTTTAGGATTATTTGATCCATTTCTTTGAAAAAAGTGGATGGTATTTTGATGGGGATTGCATTGAATATGTAGATTGCTCTAGGTAGCATTGACATCTTCACAATATTTGTTTTTCCAATCCATGAGCATGGAACGTTTTTCCATTTCTTTGTGTCTTCCTCAATTTCTTTCATGAGTATTTTATAGTTTTCTGAGTACAGATCATTTTTCTCTTTGGTTAGATTTATTCCTATGTATCTTATGGTTTGGGGTGCAATTGTAAATGGGATCGACTCCTTAATTTCTCTTTCTTCTG
>NW_025414770.1:0-1540 GCF_002201575.2 Neomonachus schauinslandi
CCCTCCCTCTGCAGCCCCTGTCCCATTCCTCTTATCTATACAATGAGCAAGAGAGTGGAGTCTCAAATCCATCCCTGCTTGTCCTGAAAGGCCATGATCTTAACCTCTATGGTACAGGGTCACTGGGGGACATGATCTTCAGGCCCCCTCCTCTCTGTGCCTCTCTCCAGCACCCCCAGCCCCCGGTGGCCAGGGTCCTCTTGGTAAGCAGAGGCCTCCCATTAGGAGGGAGGCAGCAGACAATGAGCCCATTCAGACTGGAGTTTTGTGGATTTACTGTGCTCCCCATTCAGGCCATGAGTGCACTCTAGGAAGGGGAGATGGAGCAGGACTGATGTTTAAGAAAAATGGCCTAATTAGCTATGTGACCTTGGGTTACTTACTCAGCCTCAATGAGTATCTTCATCCATACCATGGGAATAATTCCATCTTTGCCTTGTGGTTGTAATGATTAAATGTAGAAAATGCCCAGAAGATAATAGGAATCTATATATTCAGAATCTTAGTCAAAACAAAAGAGAGATTTGGGTTTTATTTGCTGACTTCCTTCTCTTCCATCATAAGACCCACCACACTGATTTTAAGCTTCCTGAATTTACTCATGGAAGGAGGGGCTCTGTCTTTCTTTGGTGAGTGATTTTTTTAACAAGGTTGCCCATTTTTAACAAGGTAGCAGTAATGAGGGTTTGTGAAAAGATGTCAGGGATAACAGGACTCTTAGAGGCCCCCCACTTGTAGCCCAAGCCTGAAAAGAATCTGAGGGCAGAAGGAGAAGGGGACCTGGATTAGAACAGCCTGTATGGTTTCATCAAAGCTCCCCACACCATTGGTCTGTGTTTCTCTAAATTTCTACCAAAGAACTCTTTATAGTTGCAGAGAGGAATGTGTACTGCCAAGAGGTTTAGATATGCATATGGAATTGGCTTTCTGCCAGTAGGAAATTTCTTAGAACACATTTGTGTTCTCATAAAAATTCCTGCAGATTTTATATTCTACGCCAAAATATATATGTATTTAATTTAAAAAATTTTTTTAAACCATGTTTCCTCCACCCCCATAAAATCTTCAAACTGGTGCTTCTAGAAGATGCAGTGTGCTCAGCCTGTGGTTTCAGGCTCTGCCTGTATCTGCCACAGGTCCCCTTCCATGGCTGCGCAGTCCCAGTTCGACAGCATGGCTCAGGGACTTTAGCTGACCCTACCATCCCTCTTAGCTCCTAATACCCACCCTGGCCTGCTCCATGGCATAAATCAAACACAGCCAGTGTTAGCAAGACCAGCCACAAACTGAAAAGCCTGAGCCACTGGGGAGAAGATGGGGCTTGAGAGACCGAGGAGGCATGGGTGCCATATTGGTCAGGGGTCTTAGCTGGTAAGCCACAGAAATGGACTCTGGGTAATTTGCTCTGCACGCACTTCACCCGAAGATTTGAGACAACAGAGAACTGGAGGAAAATCCGCAGCAGCCCCAGGCTCCAGAAAAACCCGCAGGAGGACACCAGGAACAGAGTTGGCTTTGAACCCAACTGTGGCCTCTGGGG
>NW_025414771.1:0-1540 GCF_002201575.2 Neomonachus schauinslandi
CCCTCCCTCTGCAGCCCCTGTCCCATTCCTCTTATCTATACAATGAGCAAGAGAGTGGAGTCTCAAATCCATCCCTGCTTGTCCTGAAAGGCCATGATCTTAACCTCTATGGTACAGGGTCACTGGGGGACATGATCTTCAGGCCCCCTCCTCTCTGTGCCTCTCTCCAGCACCCCCAGCCCCCGGTGGCCAGGGTCCTCTTGGTAAGCAGAGGCCTCCCATTAGGAGGGAGGCAGCAGACAATGAGCCCATTCAGACTGGAGTTTTGTGGATTTACTGTGCTCCCCATTCAGGCCATGAGTGCACTCTAGGAAGGGGAGATGGAGCAGGACTGATGTTTAAGAAAAATGGCCTAATTAGCTATGTGACCTTGGGTTACTTACTCAGCCTCAATGAGTATCTTCATCCATACCATGGGAATAATTCCATCTTTGCCTTGTGGTTGTAATGATTAAATGTAGAAAATGCCCAGAAGATAATAGGAATCTATATATTCAGAATCTTAGTCAAAACAAAAGAGAGATTTGGGTTTTATTTGCTGACTTCCTTCTCTTCCATCATAAGACCCACCACACTGATTTTAAGCTTCCTGAATTTACTCATGGAAGGAGGGGCTCTGTCTTTCTTTGGTGAGTGATTTTTTTAACAAGGTTGCCCATTTTTAACAAGGTAGCAGTAATGAGGGTTTGTGAAAAGATGTCAGGGATAACAGGACTCTTAGAGGCCCCCCACTTGTAGCCCAAGCCTGAAAAGAATCTGAGGGCAGAAGGAGAAGGGGACCTGGATTAGAACAGCCTGTATGGTTTCATCAAAGCTCCCCACACCATTGGTCTGTGTTTCTCTAAATTTCTACCAAAGAACTCTTTATAGTTGCAGAGAGGAATGTGTACTGCCAAGAGGTTTAGATATGCATATGGAATTGGCTTTCTGCCAGTAGGAAATTTCTTAGAACACATTTGTGTTCTCATAAAAATTCCTGCAGATTTTATATTCTACGCCAAAATATATATGTATTTAATTTAAAAAATTTTTTTAAACCATGTTTCCTCCACCCCCATAAAATCTTCAAACTGGTGCTTCTAGAAGATGCAGTGTGCTCAGCCTGTGGTTTCAGGCTCTGCCTGTATCTGCCACAGGTCCCCTTCCATGGCTGCGCAGTCCCAGTTCGACAGCATGGCTCAGGGACTTTAGCTGACCCTACCATCCCTCTTAGCTCCTAATACCCACCCTGGCCTGCTCCATGGCATAAATCAAACACAGCCAGTGTTAGCAAGACCAGCCACAAACTGAAAAGCCTGAGCCACTGGGGAGAAGATGGGGCTTGAGAGACCGAGGAGGCATGGGTGCCATATTGGTCAGGGGTCTTAGCTGGTAAGCCACAGAAATGGACTCTGGGTAATTTGCTCTGCACGCACTTCACCCGAAGATTTGAGACAACAGAGAACTGGAGGAAAATCCGCAGCAGCCCCAGGCTCCAGAAAAACCCGCAGGAGGACACCAGGAACAGAGTTGGCTTTGAACCCAACTGTGGCCTCTGGGG
>NW_025414772.1:0-1539 GCF_002201575.2 Neomonachus schauinslandi
TTTTTCAAATTTTGGAAAATTCTGCTGTTTTAATTAATTAATTATTTTTTAAAGATTTTATTTCTTTGTCAGAGCGAGAGAGAGAGCGTGCAAGCAGGAGGAGCGTCAGGCAGAGGGAGAAGCAGGCTTCCCGCTGAGCAAGGAGCCTGATGCAAGGCTCGATCCCAGGACCCTGGATGAGACCCGAGCTGAAGGCAGACGCTTAACCAACTGAGCCACCCATGCGTCCCAATTCTGCTGTTTTTATTCAAACGGAAATGAAGCAGAACTTATAAAAATTGCAATTATTTATAATGATAAAGTTAAACACAAAATGTTTTTATCGATTAAAATTATGACAAACTAAGAGTCAAATGATATAATTAATGAAAAAAAGTTCTGGGATGACTGGGTGGCTCAGTCCTTAAGAGTCTGCCTTCGGCTCAGGTCTGATCCCAGGGTCCTGGGATCGGGTTCCGCATCAGGCTCCCTGCTCAGCGGGGAGCCTGCTTCTCCCTCTGTCTGTACCTCCCTCCCCCTGCTTGTGCTCTCTCTCTGATAAATAAATAAATAAATAAAACCTTTAAGAAATTTATAATTAATGAAAAAAAGTTCTTTTTAATGAATAAAGTAGTAACAATTATCCTTAGTATCAAATTTCCATTAAAGATTAATGAAGAAAAGAAGAGACACCAAAGTAATGAGACGGCAGTATTAGAAAACCTGTATGCTGTCGCTGCTGCTGCTGCTAGACTAATTCAACAAAGAGAGAGTGGAAAAACTGAAAACCACCTCTTTCCTGTTGGGAAAAAGGAAGATTCTGATGGGTAAGCCTGTGGCAATATTTAAATAGTAGGTAATTATTATTTTCCTATAAAACAAATTCTAGTTGGAGCTAACATTCATGATTAACAAATTTTATATTTTTAGTAAGAATAGTCCATCCTGGGTGCGAATCAGAAAAATGCAAATAACGAGATATCATTTTTTGCAGTCATAGTGATAAATATTTTATTAAAAAAATAATAACCAAAGTTAGCAAATGGGAGGAAAAAGGCATTCCTATACACTGTTGTTAGATGAAATTGGTAAATCCTTTCTGAAGGGTGATTTAGCAGTGTGTTTCAAAAATTTTAAATATGCTGTCCCTTTTTTAAATTTATTTTTTAATTTTTTTAAAAGATTTTATTTCTTTACTTGACAGAGAGAGACACAGCGAGAGAAGGATCACAAGCAGGGGGAATGGGAGAGGGAGAAGCAGGCTTCCTGCGGAGCAGGGAGCCCAATGCGGGGCTCGATCCCGGCACCCAGGGATCATACCCTGAGCCGAAGGCAGACGCTTAATGACTGAGTCACACAGGCGCCCCATATGCTGTCCCTTTATTCCAATGTTTCATTGCCAGGACTAGATCCTATAGGAAAACATGACTTGTGTAAACACACACGCACACACACACACACGAACACATTCTAAGGACATTTAGTGTACATTATTGTATATATAAAATATGACAGATATGTTAAGGATATTTATTATAGCATTCTCATATCAAAAAGTTG
>NW_025414773.1:0-1538 GCF_002201575.2 Neomonachus schauinslandi
TACCGGTTGAGATATGATTTTTGACCTAGGATGTGATCTATTAATTACAATATTCCATGGGCACTAGAGAAGGATGTCTATTCTGTTGCTTTGGGATGGAATGTTCGGAATACATCTGTGAAGTCCTTTTGGTTCAGTGTGTCTTTTAAAGTCTTTATTTCCTTGTTGATCTTTTGTTTAAATGATCTGTCCATTTCAGAGAGGGGTGTGTGAAAGTCTCCCATTATTTTAGTATTGTTGTTGATGTGTTTCTTTGCTTTTTTATTAATTGGCTTATATGATTGGCAGCTCCCATGTAAGCAGCATAGATATTTACAATAGTTAGATCTTCTTGTTGGAAAGACACTTCAACTATGATAGAGTGTCCTTCCTCATCTCTTCTTATACTCTTTGGTTTAAAATCTGATTTGTCTGATATAAGGATTGCCACCTCAGTTTTGTTTTGGTGTCCATTAGCATGGTAAATGATTTTCACCCCGTCACTTTCAATCCGGGGGTGTCTTTGGGTCAAAAATGAGTCTCTTGCAGACAGCATATCAATGGATCTTGTTTTTTTGTTTGTTTGTTTTTTTTTTTTTTTTCCAATCTGATAGCCTGTGTCTTTTGATTGGGGCATTTAGCCCATTTACATTCAGGGTAACTACTGAAAGATATGAATTTAGTGCCATTGTATTGCCTGTAAGGTGACTGTTACTCTATATTTTCTGTGTTCCTTTCTGGTCTATGTCACTTTTAGGCTCTCTCTTCGCTTAGAGGACCCCTTTCAATATTTCTTGTAGGGTTGGTTTTGTGTTTGCAAATTCCTTTAGTTTTTGTTTGTCCTGATTTCTTTTAAAAAATCTTTAAAAAGTAATTTATGTATTCATATTGTATCTAATGTTCATTTTCAACCTCGCCATCATCTAGGTTTCTCCGATGTTATCATCTACACACTTGGTAGTTTTACATTTTACATTTAGGTCTACAATGGATTTTGAGTTAATTTTGGTGAAGGATATAAAGTGTTTCTCTAGATTTATTTAATTAATTTCTTTATTTACATCAGGATGTCCAGTTATTCCAGCATCATTTTTTTTCTTTTTTTTTTGGATGGGCCTAAATAATTCCGAGGAAGTGTAGACCAGTTATGGTTCCTACTGTGGTCTCAGGCCCTCCCCAGCCTTGCTGCAGGACAAGATTTGAGAAGGGAATTTTGTCATTTGTGTCATCCTGGTGCCTGTCCTTAATTTACTGATTCGTTCTGAGACCCACAGCACTGGTGGTTTAATCCTGTTTCTGTCACTAACCATGTGATTTTGGCCAAGCCACTTTATCTTTCAGGGCTTCAGTTTCTTTTTCTGTAAGAACAAAACAAAGATTGGACTAGGTCCTCTAAAAGCCTCTCCCTGGGACTAGAGTGTCACATATTGACTCCAAGCCTTCCCGTAACAGGCTAAGACTTAGCTGGGGAGGGTTGTTGAGGATCGTATTTGAAAATCAAAATGCCTGATGTAGAAGACAAATACTTTGTCATCAGCTTGTCTTATATTTCAGTTTTC
>NW_025414774.1:0-1538 GCF_002201575.2 Neomonachus schauinslandi
AAAAAAAAAAAAAAAAAAAAAAAAAACTCTTGTGTGCACACACACACTCTCTCACTGTTGATTTTCCTTTGGTATCCTACCTTGTGAAGACTGTATGAAGATTGCCCTTGTTTTCTAGGGGCATACATGAAATGTGCTTTTTGTAATTTTCAAATACAAGGATACATAAGTCAGAGTAACATAGCACAGAGGTTGGGGCAGGGGATACGGAGAGGTGGGTGGGGGGAGCTCACATTGAAATATACTGGACTCTTGCAGAAGTTAGATCAAGCCTGTTCTCATCCCTTCAGCAACAAGAGCATGGTGGGATGAATCAGGATAATATTTCACCCTGTAGGGGAATTGGCAACTTGTTGACCAGCTGGCCTGGAGCAAAGAGTATTTGGTGCGAAGTGAAGAGTTATAGTTATTCTGTGACATGGGCATATTCCTCTATAAACCCAGTAAATTGTAGATGTCAAATGATTTGAAATACCAAATATTGCCAAGAGAGACTTATTTTCATCACCGCTAATATTTATGTGCAGGTGACTCTGCTAGGCTCTGCTCTAAGTAGAGGGTGCTTTGCCCTTATCAGGGGAAATGAAATAGAAAAGTTGGCTGGTCATAGGGGAGGGAAGATAGCCACAGTTTAGTATTGGTGACCAAAAGCCCTGTTTGCCAGGGAAAGTCCAGGTTTATGCCTCTTGTCCCTACATAATTATTCATCGCATCCCCCTTCATTCCCCAGATTGTCCTGGTTAGGATGATAAATTATGTCATCTAACATTTAGCCGTTGCAAAACTAGCTGTTTCTTGACCCCGTCCCCTCAGTTTTTTTTTTTAAAGATTTTTATTTATTTATTTGAGAGAGAGAGAATGAGAGAGAGAGCACATGAGAGGGGGGGAGGGTCAGAGGGAGAAGCAGACTCCCTGCCGAGCAGGGAGCCCGATGCGGGACTCGATCCCGGGACTCCAGGATCATGACCTGAGCCGAAGGCAGTCGCTTAACCAACTGAGCCACCCAGGCGCCCCATCCCCTCAGTTTTTGATGCTCAGGGCACAAGGCTGGCTGTCAGGTCCTCAAGTAGCTTGATTTTGAGGCACTAATTCTAAAGCCATAGCAGCTACCTGGTCCCTCTGGAACCAAGAGGATTTTTCACTAGATTGCCTTGACTGTTCTCTCTGAATGAGAGCTATGATGTTCTAACTCGAAAATGTTCTGCTTTGCCTCAAGTCAAACACTGAGACTCTGTAAATGTAAACACCCTGTTTTCGCCCAGATTCTCTCTTCCACTCTCCCTCCCCTTCTCAGGAACTACTACAAAAGAAGAGAAGGTGTGGCATTCTAGTTGTTTAATGGTTGTTCTTGGGTGCCATGAAACTTTTCAGGGAGGTGATACACCGCTATTCATACACTTATATTTATGTAATTTTTAAATCTTTATTCTTTCCTTTCCGTATTTCTTCCAAGTTTTAGAGCAACGGTATCCAAAGGGAAAGATCAGGAGTTCCAGGGGCGCCTGGGTGGCTCAGTTGGTTAAGCGACTGCCTTCGGC
>NW_025414775.1:0-1538 GCF_002201575.2 Neomonachus schauinslandi
AAAAAAAAAAAAAAAAAAAAAAAAAACTCTTGTGTGCACACACACACTCTCTCACTGTTGATTTTCCTTTGGTATCCTACCTTGTGAAGACTGTATGAAGATTGCCCTTGTTTTCTAGGGGCATACATGAAATGTGCTTTTTGTAATTTTCAAATACAAGGATACATAAGTCAGAGTAACATAGCACAGAGGTTGGGGCAGGGGATACGGAGAGGTGGGTGGGGGGAGCTCACATTGAAATATACTGGACTCTTGCAGAAGTTAGATCAAGCCTGTTCTCATCCCTTCAGCAACAAGAGCATGGTGGGATGAATCAGGATAATATTTCACCCTGTAGGGGAATTGGCAACTTGTTGACCAGCTGGCCTGGAGCAAAGAGTATTTGGTGCGAAGTGAAGAGTTATAGTTATTCTGTGACATGGGCATATTCCTCTATAAACCCAGTAAATTGTAGATGTCAAATGATTTGAAATACCAAATATTGCCAAGAGAGACTTATTTTCATCACCGCTAATATTTATGTGCAGGTGACTCTGCTAGGCTCTGCTCTAAGTAGAGGGTGCTTTGCCCTTATCAGGGGAAATGAAATAGAAAAGTTGGCTGGTCATAGGGGAGGGAAGATAGCCACAGTTTAGTATTGGTGACCAAAAGCCCTGTTTGCCAGGGAAAGTCCAGGTTTATGCCTCTTGTCCCTACATAATTATTCATCGCATCCCCCTTCATTCCCCAGATTGTCCTGGTTAGGATGATAAATTATGTCATCTAACATTTAGCCGTTGCAAAACTAGCTGTTTCTTGACCCCGTCCCCTCAGTTTTTTTTTTTAAAGATTTTTATTTATTTATTTGAGAGAGAGAGAATGAGAGAGAGAGCACATGAGAGGGGGGGAGGGTCAGAGGGAGAAGCAGACTCCCTGCCGAGCAGGGAGCCCGATGCGGGACTCGATCCCGGGACTCCAGGATCATGACCTGAGCCGAAGGCAGTCGCTTAACCAACTGAGCCACCCAGGCGCCCCATCCCCTCAGTTTTTGATGCTCAGGGCACAAGGCTGGCTGTCAGGTCCTCAAGTAGCTTGATTTTGAGGCACTAATTCTAAAGCCATAGCAGCTACCTGGTCCCTCTGGAACCAAGAGGATTTTTCACTAGATTGCCTTGACTGTTCTCTCTGAATGAGAGCTATGATGTTCTAACTCGAAAATGTTCTGCTTTGCCTCAAGTCAAACACTGAGACTCTGTAAATGTAAACACCCTGTTTTCGCCCAGATTCTCTCTTCCACTCTCCCTCCCCTTCTCAGGAACTACTACAAAAGAAGAGAAGGTGTGGCATTCTAGTTGTTTAATGGTTGTTCTTGGGTGCCATGAAACTTTTCAGGGAGGTGATACACCGCTATTCATACACTTATATTTATGTAATTTTTAAATCTTTATTCTTTCCTTTCCGTATTTCTTCCAAGTTTTAGAGCAACGGTATCCAAAGGGAAAGATCAGGAGTTCCAGGGGCGCCTGGGTGGCTCAGTTGGTTAAGCGACTGCCTTCGGC
>NW_025414776.1:0-1537 GCF_002201575.2 Neomonachus schauinslandi
AAGAAATAGAAAATTTGAATAGATTGATTTCAACAAGTTGACTGAATCAGTAATATAAAAAACTCCCAAGAAACAAAATTATAAGACCAGTTGGCTTCACAGGTAAATTCTAACAAAAAGTTAAAAAAAAAACAAAACTGGTACATCTAATCCTTTCAAATAATTCCAAAAAATAGAAGAAAAGGAAAACTTCCAAATTTATTCTATAAGGCCAGCATTACCCTGATACCAAAACCAGATAAATAAACCACTAAAAAAGTGCTCTATAGGCTAATATCTCTGATAAACATAGATGCAAAAATCCTCAACGAAACACTAGCAAACACAATCCAACAA
The DNA here is from genome assembly GCF_002201575.2 of Neomonachus schauinslandi. NCBI lineage: Eukaryota > Metazoa > Chordata > Mammalia > Carnivora > Phocidae > Neomonachus > Neomonachus schauinslandi. The sequence goes on from NW_025414776.1 coordinate 337, forward strand.
TACATTAAAAATATCATTTTATTCCGAGGATGCCAGTGTGGTTCGTTATTTACCCGTCAATTAACATGATACATAACATCAGTAAGAGAAAGTTTAAAAATCACATGATTATTTCAAAAACACAGAAAAAGCATTTGACAAGGCACAATATCCATTCATGATAAAAACCTTCCAGAAAGTAACTTTTGAGGTAACATATATAGAGACATCATAAAAGCTATATGTGAAACCCCACAACAAACACAATACTCAATGAGGAAAAACTGAGATTTTTCTTCTGTGGTCAGGAACAAGACAGCAATGTCCACCCTCACCACTTTTATTCAGCATAGAACTAGAAGTCTTAGCTATGGCAAATAGACAACAAAAATAAATAAAAGGCATCTGAATTGGTAAGGAAGTAGTAAAACTTTTGCTATTTGCAGGTAACATGGTACTGTATATAGAAAACCTGAAAAAAAAACACCAAGAAAATACTAGAACTGATCAATTACTTCAGTAAAGTCACAAGATACAAAATCAATGTGGAGAAATCCACTGCATTTCTACATACTCATAATAAAGCAACAGAAAGAGAATTTAAGAAAACAATCCCATTTTCAGTTGCACTAAAAACAATAAATACCTAGGAATAAACCTAACTAAAGAGGTGAAAGAATTTTACTCTGAAAACTATAAAACACTGAAAGAAATTAAAACCAAAACAAAGAAATGAAATGGCTTTCCATGCTCATGGATTGGAGAACAAACACTGTTAAATGTATTACCCAAAGCAATCTATACATGTAATGCAATCCTATCAAAATTCCAATAATATTTTTCACAGAAGTATAACAAAAGTCCTAAAATTAAATGGAACCAGAAAAGACCTTGATAGGCAAAATAGTTTTGAAAAAGAAAATGAAAGCTGGAATATTACACTTCCAGATTTAAATTATTATACATTGCTTTTTAATAAAGACAGTATGTTACTGGCACAGAAACAGACACATAGATCAACAAAATATAATAGAAAAAAATAAACAAACACAATTTTAGAGTCACTCAATCTTCAAAAAATCAGGAAAGAATGTCCAGTGGGCAAAAGAACATTTCTTCAACCATGGTGCTGGGAAAACTGGTCAGCTACATGGGAAAGAATGAACTGGATCACATTCTTATGCCATACACAAAAATAAATTCAAAATGAATTAAAGACCTA
>NW_025414777.1:0-1537 GCF_002201575.2 Neomonachus schauinslandi
ACAGAGGCAGGACCTAGACTGCTCTCCTCCTGAACCTGCTGTTTTGAATTTGGGAAGGAACTGACAGGACATGGACCTGGTTCACAGCCTGCCCTCCCTCCTTTGGACAGCATCTGTGCCCTGCTCTTGTAGATCCCCTCCCCAAACCTGCCTTCTCCTGCATCCTGCTCACACAGCCATCCTCCCCCGAAAGTTGCCCACATTTTACAGATGAAGGAATGGGGGCTCAAGGGGTGAACTGCTCTGCTTCACACCCCCAAAGTGGGGTCCCAGCACCTCCAAGATCCTGCTGTGTCCAGAAACATGTGTCTGGTAAGTGGGGTCTGAGCAGGTGGCTACTAGAGGTTAGCAGCTCTGGGATCGCACTGTGATCCACTTCCCCCTCAAATCCAAGTGACCTGGACTCCACCAGCCTCCCCACTGGCTCCTGAAAGCAGCAGCCCTCCTATAAGATCAGACACCATCCATCTTAGAGATACTAACCTCTCTTCTCCCAGGTCCCCCTCACATTGACCTTCCCTAAGAGAGCTTTTTCATGGCTCTAATCATTTCACGCCAAGGTGATATGAGCACAGTGCCTTGAGCTCCCCCAAGGGGCCATGGCTCTAGGCTCTCTTACCTCCACTACAGTCACAGGCAGACCCCAGCTCATTAGCATCCACAAGGCCCTTGAGCTCCCACATCCTGTGTTGAGGTTAAGGGATAATCTCTAGGGAGAAGACAAACTTGGAACCTTACTTTCCTCCTTCCTCTGTCCATCAAATGGCAGAATCTCAGCTTTGCCTATTAGAGGTAGACACCTTCTTCCATATCCACAGACACCTGAGTATTCCATGCGCACCTGTTCCCACCTGTTCCTACCTGTCTCCTTTTCTTCTTTACTCTGTCCATTCACCCCTCCACATGGAGCAGCAAGTAGTAATCTGTGTCTCCCCCAACTTCTGCAGTGCTTCTGTGACTCAGAGCAGAAAGCCCACACTCCAGGCTCCTCACTCCAGTCTGTACGTACCTCACCCACAGGAAATCATCCAGAGGCAGGGAATGGTCCCCTGCTTCTGGCCTCCCTCCAACCTGGTTCCCTCATCTTGTCACATTTACTCTTCAGACGTCCGCATCACACAGGGACATGCAGTCAGGAAATACTAGCTCTGGTGACCAGAGTTTGGAAACTTCATGCCAGGTTCCAAACTCAAATTTGCCAGATAATGTGTGATGGGGCTAGGGACATAAATCATTTTTGCAGAAATACCTACATATGGACATTACAGCTTACTTTTTCCTTCCTTCAGAATGGGGATGACCTCAGCAGCTGACCTTGATTTCTACAAAACAGGATGTCTGAAAGTGTTGATAGGGATCGGAAGGTTGTGATCAGGGTCAGCTCTGCATAATTCACTGACACTTTCTCAGAGCTGTGGAGGTCCTTGCCCACCAACTGGAGAATGTGATGACTTCTAAGGCACAGTAGTGACGGTAACCCAGGCTGTACGTCACAGTCACCCAGGGGCTGTTTCCTGTACTCATATGAAATAATGGT
>NW_025414778.1:0-1536 GCF_002201575.2 Neomonachus schauinslandi
TTTAGTGGACTTCTGATGTTAGTTCCTTAGTGACATTGTGAGTGTTCAGTAACATTAAATTCTCACATGACCTATTACCTGAAATCCACCCAAGCAAGATCAAATATATGTCCTTTTGAGGACATGTATAAGGATTTTCCTCACTACATTATTTATGGTAGTGGAAGAGTTGGAGGCTGACTAGGATAGTAGACATATGAAATATGGTAAACACTTCTGTGGAATACTCTGCAGCAGTCAAAAGCAAATTACAAGTACATACCATAATAAGATGGATCTTAACAGCATATTTTTTAAGTAAAAAAGTCATGAATAAGAACAAGATGTATAGTGTAATAATATGTACATGAAATTAAAACACACACATATTCAAAATGACACTGTATATACTTCATTTTTTAAAAAAAGATTTTATTTATTTATTTGAGAGAGAGAGAGCAGAGAGAGAGAGGATGAGCAGGGGTCAGGGACAGATGGAGAGGGACAAGCAGACTCCCCGCTGAGCAGGGAGCCTGATTCGGAGCTTGATTCTAGGACCCCAGGATCCTGACCTGAGCCAAAGTCAGATGCTTAACTGACTGAGCCACCGAGGCACCCCATCACTGTATATTTTTCAAAAATGCCTGTCTAGCCAAGCATTTGTACCAAACACCTATGACATAAATTTAAAAGAATGAGATGAGCCTCAGAATAAAGTACAAGCAAATAAGAAAGGAGATGTGGCAAAAAACAACAAATATCTACTAAGTGGGAAAAGTGCCTGAAACATGTACAGGGAAAGGTCATTGATAATCATATTTGCTTTGAGTCATATCCATCCCACATCAAATTAAATCCAGTTTGTCCCTCATCTATTAAAACTGGCAGAAAATCTAATTTGAGTTATTTTTTAAGGTGTCATTCCTGTCCCTGTTGATTTTATAATAACCCTTTAGGCTTTTATGATCCAACAAATTTTCTAGAGGTTCCCACGACTTAAGCTTGCCGTGGTCACTGATGCTCTTCCGCTTGCCACCCCTCTCAATAGCTACACTTTATTTTTGCTTTGTACTGTAGTTCCTTTGGGTATGTTGCAGCAACACCTGCTTTCTGTAGCCTGCCTTACTATTGTAGACAGTCCTTAATGTGGCCATTACACTTTTCTCCCCGTGAGTTTAGGCTCTTTCATAGAGTTGGGTACTTTTTTATCCTCCATCTTCCCAACCAAACTCCATTACTTTCCCTTCCAGGGTGGCTCAGGACAAGTAATGATGAAACCAACCTTTGGAGTTGTCTAGAACCTGAACCATAGAACAGAAAAGCCCAGTCTTCTTTGAGTGAGGAAAGGGTGGAGTCAAAGAATAGGAGAATATCACCATTTTCCATAGGTGTACCTTATAGCTACCAGAACCTGGTACAAATCAATGTTTTTATGGATCAGCAAGGCATAGATGTGAACCTGGCTTCTTTACCTCAGGACTTCCCATACTATTTATTATGTTAAAGAATTACAAGTGAGCGTTTAAAGACATCCTCTGTCATATTAATCAGAAGAAC
>NW_025414779.1:0-682 GCF_002201575.2 Neomonachus schauinslandi
TTATTTATTTCTGATTTGAATATCTTTTATTTTTTCCTTGCTTAATTGTTCTGGCTAGAACTCTCAGTACTATACGGAATAGAAATTTTAAGATGATCATTCTTGTGTTGTTTCTGATCTTAGAGAAACAAAGTTTTCAGCATTTTTAGTATTGATTTATTATGTGGTTTTGTTTTTTTTTCTATAACTAATGTTTGGACAGTTTTTATCAAGACAATATGTTGCATTTTATCAAATGTTTTTTCCTGCACCTATTGAGATGATCATATGATTTCTATATCATTTTGTTAAATATATGGTTTATCGTGTTTACTGATTTGTATGTGTTGAATCATGTTATATCCCAGGGATAAATCCCACTTGGTCATTGTGTATGATTCTTTTTAATGTGCTCTTGAATTGGGTTTGCTAGTATTTAATTGAGGCTTTTTTGCAACTATCTTCATTAGGGATATTTGCCTGTAGTTTTGTTTTTGTGGTGTCATTTTCTGGCCTTGGTTTAACACTAACACTTCCCTGGTAAGATTGGTAAGATTATTTGCAAGTGTTCCCAACTCTTCTTTGATTACTGTTTCAGTCTTCCTGTTCTTTCTTCATTTAGATTTTTTATTTCTTTATGATTCAATCTTTGTAGGTTGAATCATAAAGAAATAAAAAATCTAAATGAAGAAAGAACAGGAAG
>NW_025414779.1:782-1536 GCF_002201575.2 Neomonachus schauinslandi
TTTTTTAAAGATTTTATTTATTTGACAGAGAGAGACACAGCAAGAGAGGGAACACAAGCAGGGGGAGTGGGACAGGGAGAAGCAGGCTTCCCGCTGCGCAGGGAGCCCGATGTGGGGCTCGATCCCAGAATTCTGGGATCATGACCTGAGCCGAAGGCAGACGCCCAACGACTGAGCCACCCAGGCGCCCCTGTTATACAAATTTTTGTAGAGTAACTGTTAATAGAAGTTTCTTATGATTCCTTGTAATTTTGTATTATCTGTTGCTATGTCTCCTCTTTCATTTTTAATTTTGTTTATTTGATTTTTGTTCTTGTGTATCTAACAACAACAAAAAATAATTTTATCTTTTCAAAACCAGCTGTTAGTTTACTGATGTTTTCTATTGCATTTGTGTGTTTTGATTGCATTTCTTTCTTTCTTTTTTTTAAGATTTTTATTTATTTGACAGAGAGAGACACAGTGAGAGCAAGAACGGAGAGCAGCAGAGGGAGAGGCAGAAACAGGCTCTCTGCGGAGCAGAGATGGGGGACTTGATCCAAGGACCCTGGGATCATGGGATCATGACCTGAGCTGAAGACAGAGGTTTAACTGACTGAGCCACCCAGGCGCCCCTTAATGTAGACTTTTATTGCAAGAAACTATTCTGTTAGAAATCCTTTTGCTGCATTATGTATATCATATTATATATTATATATACATATACATTATATATAATCTCAAATTATATTTTTGACCCATAGGTTGTTCAGGA
>NW_025414780.1:0-1536 GCF_002201575.2 Neomonachus schauinslandi
GACCAGGACCGCCCCCTAGACCAGGACAGCACCCCCAGACCAGGACAGCCCCCCTCAGACTAGGAGAGGCCCCTCACCTGGGTGCTGGATAGTCGGCTGCAACAAGGAGAAAGCTGGACTGCGGTCCCTCAGGCACCTGGCAGGTGCTTTCCTGCCTCTCCCTCAGCTAGTCACCACCCACCTCCGCCTGGACCTCACCAGGCAGGTGACAGAGCCTGGGGAAAGGATCCCCTGTGAGCTGGTACTGCCCACCCCTAGTTCACAGACTGGCCAACAGAGGTTTAGGGGGGTTGAGCTCAGGCCTCTGCCGGGGGGTCATCCCCCACTACCTAGGATCACACTCTACCCACCCCACCACCACCCAGGGTCATCCCCTCACCTGCAGCCTGGGGTTGCCCCTGCCCCTCCTGCCCCACTCAGTGACCGCCCAGGTGGGCCCCCACCACTCCCTGGAGGCTAAGCAGACTTTGCCCTCCAACCCCACCCTCCCCCAGCGGGAAGCCAGGTGCCGGGCTCAGGTTCCGGGCAGGTCGGGGTCTGGTGACCCAGGCCTTGGCTCGAGCAAAGGCCGGAGGAGGCCCGACTAGCCTGTGGTCCAGGGAGGAGGGTGAGTTCAGCTCCTTAGTGCAGCTGTGTTTGGTTGTTTCGAGCGTACAATGAAATTGCCCCGTTTTTGTGCACATGTGTAAACTCACAGGAACACCCCCACAGTCAGAATCACCCTGCACCCCTCCTGTGCCCCCTGGGGTCACGCCCTGCCCCCACCAGCTCCACCGCCAATGGCCTCTGGGAGAAGGCTACGGGAATAAGTGGAGCCTGGCTTCCTCCATGCAGGGCGAAGCGCGAGGCCCAGCAGCCACCACAGACCACCAGTCCCTCCCCTGGGTCTGAGTCAGGCCGTCTAGACAGGCCGCAGTTTGCGTGGCCTGCCCCTGTCGAAGGCATCCGGGGACTTTCCGCTCGGGCTCCGAGGAGCCGCTGAGGACCTTGGTGCCCGACTCACCCAGGGACACACTGCTGAGCACGTGGCCAAGTCATGTGTAACTGGATTTCAACCGCCTGTTTCTGGAGTGAGGTCCGGCTTCTCTGCAGCATCCCCGGCCTTTGATGTCATGATTTTTAATTTTAGCCAATCTGATGGGTGCACAGTGAAACCACATTATGGTTTTAACTTGCACGCATGGCCGAGGTGCTGGACACCTTTCCACGCGCTGATTTGCACACATATATTCTCCCTGATGAAGTGTCACATTTTGCCCATTTTAAAATTGGATTGTTCAATTTCTTCCTGGTAAGTTTAGGGAGTTCAGGCAAACAGGCTGAGCGACCCCCTGGCTGAACACAGACAAGCCCATCAGGAGACCCACCTCAAAATGTCCAAAATATCTGCTGACCAATGGGCTACTTACAACCAGGCACAGTTACCAAACAAGGGAAAATCCCATACGTGGCCTACCTCCTTGGCCTCCCTCTTTAAAGACAGCCCTCAGATGCGGAGAAAGGGGAACCCTCCTACACTGTTGGTGGGAATGCAAG
>NW_025414781.1:0-1536 GCF_002201575.2 Neomonachus schauinslandi
TTTAGTGGACTTCTGATGTTAGTTCCTTAGTGACATTGTGAGTGTTCAGTAACATTAAATTCTCACATGACCTATTACCTGAAATCCACCCAAGCAAGATCAAATATATGTCCTTTTGAGGACATGTATAAGGATTTTCCTCACTACATTATTTATGGTAGTGGAAGAGTTGGAGGCTGACTAGGATAGTAGACATATGAAATATGGTAAACACTTCTGTGGAATACTCTGCAGCAGTCAAAAGCAAATTACAAGTACATACCATAATAAGATGGATCTTAACAGCATATTTTTTAAGTAAAAAAGTCATGAATAAGAACAAGATGTATAGTGTAATAATATGTACATGAAATTAAAACACACACATATTCAAAATGACACTGTATATACTTCATTTTTTAAAAAAAGATTTTATTTATTTATTTGAGAGAGAGAGAGCAGAGAGAGAGAGGATGAGCAGGGGTCAGGGACAGATGGAGAGGGACAAGCAGACTCCCCGCTGAGCAGGGAGCCTGATTCGGAGCTTGATTCTAGGACCCCAGGATCCTGACCTGAGCCAAAGTCAGATGCTTAACTGACTGAGCCACCGAGGCACCCCATCACTGTATATTTTTCAAAAATGCCTGTCTAGCCAAGCATTTGTACCAAACACCTATGACATAAATTTAAAAGAATGAGATGAGCCTCAGAATAAAGTACAAGCAAATAAGAAAGGAGATGTGGCAAAAAACAACAAATATCTACTAAGTGGGAAAAGTGCCTGAAACATGTACAGGGAAAGGTCATTGATAATCATATTTGCTTTGAGTCATATCCATCCCACATCAAATTAAATCCAGTTTGTCCCTCATCTATTAAAACTGGCAGAAAATCTAATTTGAGTTATTTTTTAAGGTGTCATTCCTGTCCCTGTTGATTTTATAATAACCCTTTAGGCTTTTATGATCCAACAAATTTTCTAGAGGTTCCCACGACTTAAGCTTGCCGTGGTCACTGATGCTCTTCCGCTTGCCACCCCTCTCAATAGCTACACTTTATTTTTGCTTTGTACTGTAGTTCCTTTGGGTATGTTGCAGCAACACCTGCTTTCTGTAGCCTGCCTTACTATTGTAGACAGTCCTTAATGTGGCCATTACACTTTTCTCCCCGTGAGTTTAGGCTCTTTCATAGAGTTGGGTACTTTTTTATCCTCCATCTTCCCAACCAAACTCCATTACTTTCCCTTCCAGGGTGGCTCAGGACAAGTAATGATGAAACCAACCTTTGGAGTTGTCTAGAACCTGAACCATAGAACAGAAAAGCCCAGTCTTCTTTGAGTGAGGAAAGGGTGGAGTCAAAGAATAGGAGAATATCACCATTTTCCATAGGTGTACCTTATAGCTACCAGAACCTGGTACAAATCAATGTTTTTATGGATCAGCAAGGCATAGATGTGAACCTGGCTTCTTTACCTCAGGACTTCCCATACTATTTATTATGTTAAAGAATTACAAGTGAGCGTTTAAAGACATCCTCTGTCATATTAATCAGAAGAAC
>NW_025414782.1:0-1535 GCF_002201575.2 Neomonachus schauinslandi
TAAAATACCCCAGAATAAACGGAACCAGGGAAGTAAAAGATCTGTACTCTGAAAACTATAAAGCACTGATGAAAGAAATTGAAGACAATAGAAAGAAATGGAAAGACATTCCATGCTCATGGATTAGAAGGACAAATGTTGTTAAAATGTCTATAGTACTCAAAGGAATCTACGGATTGAAAGCCATCCATATCAAAATACCCACAGCAATTTTAACTGAACTAGAACAAACAATCTTAAAATTTGTATGGTACCATAAAAGACCCCAAGTAGACAAAGCAATCTTGAAAGAGAAAAGCAGAGTTGGAGGCCCCACAATTTCAGACATCAAGTTATATTACAAAGCTGTACCAGGGGCGCCTGGGTGGCTCAGCCAGTTAAGCGGCTGCCTTCAGCTCAGGTCATGATCCTGGGGTCCTGGGCTCTAGCCCCGCGTCAGGCTCCCTGCTCAGCAAGGAGCCTGCTTCTCCCTCTCCTTCTGCCTGCTGCTCCCCCCTGCTTGTGCGCTCTCTGTCAAATTAAAACAAAACAAAACAAAACAAAGCTGCACTAATCAAAACAGTATAGTACTGCCACAGAAATAGATCAAGTGAGTGCAATAGAAAACCCATAAATAAACCCACAATTGATGGCCAATTAACCTTCAACAAAGCAGCAAAAAATATCCAATGGAAAAAAGACAGTATTTTTAACAAATGGTGTTGGGAAAACTGGACAGCTTCCTGCTATAGAATGAGATTAGACCACTTGCTTAGACCATCCGCAAAAATAAATCCTAAATCTGAGACTTGAAACCGTAAAAATCCTAGAAAAGAGCACAGGCAGTAATTGTTCTGACCTTGGCCATTAGCAACTTTTTTTCTAGATCGGCTCCCTAAGGCAAAGGAAGCAAAAACCAAAGTCAACTATTGAGGTTACATCAAAATAAAAAGTGAAAAGCTTCTGCACAGCAAAGGAAACAATCAACAAGGCTAAAAGGCAATGTACTGAATAGGAGAAGATATTTGCAAGTGACATACATGATAAAGGCTTAGTGTCCAACATATATAAAGAACTTACAAAACTCAACATCCCAAGAATAAATAATCCATTAAAAATGGACAGAAGACATGAACCAACATTTCTCCAAAGAAGACATCCAGATAGCCAATAGACACATGAAAAGATGCTCATCATCCCTCAAATCAAAATCACAAGTCAAGATCACAATGGCATATCACGTCACACCTTTCAGGATGGCTAAAGCCAAAAAACACAAGGAACAACAGGTGTGGGAGAGGATGTGCAGAAAGGGGAAGCCTCTTGCACCGTTGGTGAGAATGCAAACTGGTGCATCCAAGGTGGAAAACAGTATGGAGCTTCCTCAAAAATTTAAAAATAGAACTGTCCTACAGTATAGCAATTGTACTAGTGGGATTTTACCCCCAAAATGCAAAAATACTAATTCAAAGGGATACATGCACCCCATGTTTATAGTAGCGTTGTTTACAATAGCCAACATATGAAAGCAGCCCAAATATCCACTTCTCCACTGA
>NW_025414783.1:0-1534 GCF_002201575.2 Neomonachus schauinslandi
TCTTATCAATTCCTCTTTAAAAATTTTTAAAAATTTTCTTCTCTACACTCATACCCCATCCCTTCATAGTATTAATCCTTATTTTGTACATATATAAGTTTTTTTTTCGTGAAAATTTTGGGAGGCACTTTCTTCTAACAGAGCAAAACACTCCCAAAATGTAATGTGTGGCACTGATCTATGCACCATCCTGATCATATTTGATCATATTCTGTTTTTGTTTTGTTTTTGTTTTAATCTTTTTCTTTTCTTTTTTTTTTCCTTTCCCTTTCTTTCCCCCCGGTTTCAGGCCTTTTCTGATCTGTTCAGTGTATATTTTCTGGGTACATTGTTACCGCGTTAGCATTTTGTTCTCTCATTCATCTATTCTCCTCTGGACAAAATGACAAGATGGAAAAAATCACCTCAACAAAAAGAACAAGAGACAGTGCCAACTGCCAGGGACCTAATCAATACGGACATTAGTATGACGTCAGAACTAGAGTTCAGAATGATGATTTTCAAGATACTAGCTGTGCTTAAAAAAAACATGGACGATATTAGAGAAACCCATTCTGGAGAAATGAAAGAACTAAAATCTAACAAAGTCGAAATCAAAAAGGCTGTTAATGAGGTGCAATCAAAAATGGAGGCTCTAACTGCTAGGATAAATGAGGCCGAAGAGAGAATTAGTGATATAGAAGAACAAATGATGGAAAATAAAGAAGCTGAGAAAAAGATAAACAACAATTGGATCACAAGGGCAGAATTCGAGAGATAAGTGATACCATAAGACGAAACAACATTAGAATAATTGGGATCCCAGAAGAAGAAGAAAGAGAGAGAGGGGCAAATAATAGCAGAGAACTTCCCTAATTTGGGGAAGGAAAAAGACATCAAAATCCAGGAGGCACAGAGAACCCCTCTCAAAATCAATAAAAATAGGTCAACACCCTGACATCTAATAGTAAAACTTAGGAGTCTCAGAGACAAAGAGAAAATCCTGAAAGCAGCTGGGGAGAAGAGATCTGTAACCTACAATGGTTGAAACATTAGATTGGCAAGAAACCTATCCATAGAGACCTGGCAGGCCAGAAAGGACAGGCATGATATATTCAGAGCACTAAATGAGAAAAATAGGCAGCCAAGAATACTATATCCACCTAAGCTGCCATTGAAAATAGAGGAGAGGTAAAAAGCTTCCAGGACAAACAAAAACTAAAGGAATTAGCAAACACAAAACCAGCCCTACAAAAAATATTGAAAGGGGTCCTCTAAGCAAAGAGAGAGCCTAAAAGCAACATAGACCGGAAAGGAACAGAGACAATTACAGTAACAGTCACCTTACAGGCAATACAGTGGCACTAAATTCATATCTTTCAATAGTTACCCTGAATGTAAATGGGCTCAATGCCCTAATCAAAAGACACAGGCTATCAGATTGGATAAAAAAAAAAACAAACAAGACCCATCAATATGCTGTGTACAGGAGGCTTATTTTAGACGCAAACACCACCAGACAGAATGTGATGGGTGGAGAACCACTCGTCATGCT
>NW_025414784.1:0-1533 GCF_002201575.2 Neomonachus schauinslandi
CTTCTTTATCCATTCATCTGTTGATGGACATCTTGGCTCTTTCCACAGTTTGGCTATTGTGGACATTGCTGCTATAAACATCGGGGTGCACGTACCCCTTCGGATCCCTACTTTTGTATCTTTGGGGTAAATACCCAGTAGTGCAATTGCTGGATCATATGGTAGCTCTATTTTCAACTTTTTGAGGAACCTCCATACAGTTTTCCAGAGTGGCTGCACCAGCTTGCATTCCCACCAACAGTGTAGGAGGGTTCCCCTTTCTCCGCATCCCCGCCAACATCTGTCGTTTCCTGACTTGTTAATTTTAGCCATTCTGACTGGTGTGAGGTGGTATCTCATTGAGGTTTTGATTTGGATTTCCCTGATGCCGAGCAATGTTGAGCACTTTTTCATGTGTCTGTTGGCCATTTGGATGTCTTCTTTGGAAAAATGTCTGTTCATGTCTTCTGCCCATTTCTTGATTGGATTCTTTGTTCTTTGGGTGTTGAGTTTGATGAGTTCTTTATAGATTTTGGATACTAGCCCTTTATCTGATATGTCATTTGCAAATATCTTCTCCCATTCTGTCGGTTGTCTTTTGGTTTTGTTGACTGTTTCCTTTGCTTTGCAAAAGCTTTTTATCTTGATGAAGTCCCAATAGTTCATTTTTGCCCTTGCCTCCCTTGCCTTTGGCGATGTTTCTAGGAAGAAGTTGCTTCGGCTGAGGTCAAAGAGGTTGCTGCCTGTGTTCTCCTTTAGGATTTTGATGGACTCCTGTCTCACATTGAGGTCTTTCAACCATTTGGAGTCTATTTTTGTGTGTGGTGTAAGGAAATGGTCCAGTTTCATTCTTCTGCATGTGGCTATCCAATTTTCCCAACACCATTTGTTGAAGAGACTGTCTTTGTTCCATTGGACATTCTTTCCTGCTTTGTCAAAGATGAGTTGACCATAGAGTTGAGGGTCCATTTCTGGGCTCTCTATTCTGTTCCATTGATCTATGTGTCTGTTTTTGTGCCAGTACCATGCTGTCTTAATGATGACAGCTTTGTAATAGAGCTGGAAGTCCGGAATTGTGATGCCGCCGGCTTTGCTTTTCTTTTTCAACATTCCTCTGGCTATGCGGGGTCTTTTCTGGTTCCATACAAATTTTAGGATTATTTGTTCCATTTCTTTGAAAAAAGTGGATGGTATTTTGATGGGGATTGCATTGAATGTGTAGATTGCTCTAGGTAGCATTGACATCTTCACAATATTTGTTCTTCCAATCCAGGAGCATGGAACATTTTTCCATTTCTTTGTGTCTTCCTCAATTTCTTTCATGAGTATTTTATAGTTTTCTGAGTACAGATCCTTTGTCTCTTTGGTTAGATTTATTCCTAGGTATCTTACGGTTTTGGGTGCAATTGTAAATGGGATCGACTCCTTAATTTCTCTTTCTTCTGTCTTGTTGTTGATGTATAGGAATGCCACTGATTTCTGTGCATTGATTTTATATCCTGCCACTTGACTGAATTCCTGTATGAGTTCTAGCAGTTTTGGGGTGGAGTCTTT
>NW_025414785.1:0-1532 GCF_002201575.2 Neomonachus schauinslandi
CTGCCCACTGCACGATAACCCCAGGTACGGTGTTTGCTTTTCCAGACATGGAGAGAAAGGGACTAGAGTTTTCATTCAGTAGTTGACTCTCCTCCTACTGATGCTGATGGTGCTGGATCTCCCATGGGGTCCTGGCTGGCTCTGTTAGGGGACGTGTAGGTGAGGAATGAGGAGAGCCGGGGGGCCAACCTGGCTCTGGGAATGTGAGCCTCTGTCCGGGGGTCTCAGGGCTGTGAGATCCCTTCCCTCCAGAAGCAGGGCTCTGCAGGGGTCAGGTTTGGCAATGGATCCCCCAGGATGTGAGCTGGCTGCCCTGCCCAGCAAGCTCTTCACCCCCACAGCTGCTAACAGCCACTTGACCTTAGGCCTGCTGAAGCCTGAAAGGTCACAGAGTGTCCAAGAGCTTTCCCACATGATCATGTAGTTGAAGAAACCTGGGATCCAAGATGGTAACAAGCAGGGAAAGTTTAGCTTATGTAAAACAGGCAGTAGAGTAGATAAAATAGCTGCCTGCTCAAGCCCCTCCAGAGCCAAGATAGTGGCCAGCAGGAGGCTGATGAAGGAGCTTGAAGAAATCCACGAATGTGGAATGAAAGACTTCCGTAACATCCAAGTTGATGAAGCTAATTTATTGACTTGGCGAAGGCTTATTGTTCCTGACAACCCTCCATATGATAAGGGGGCTTTCAGAATGGAAATCAACTTTCCAGCAGAGTACCCACTCAAACCACCGAAGATCACATTTAAAACAAAGATCTGTCACCCGAACTCGATGAAAACGGGCAGGTCTTTCTGCCAGGTATTAGTACTGAAAACTGGAAGCCAGCAACCAGAACCGGCTAAGTAATCCAGTCCCTCACAGCACTGGTGAACGATCCCCAGCCCGAGGACCCACTTCGGGCTGACCTAGCTGAATAATACTCTAAGGACCATAAAAAATTATGTAAGAACGTTGAAGAGGTTCCAAAGAAATACGGGGAGAAGCGACCTGTGGACTACTCTGCCGCAACGGATTCCAGGGAGTGTGAGCGGAGACCCCGCAAAGCAGGACTCTGCGGAAAATCAACACGTGCCGCCGCCTGGCGTTTGCTTGTGGCAGGTACTAACTTTCTACAGTTTTCTTAATCAGACGTGGTCTAGGTAACCTGTATAGAAAGGATTAAAAATTTAAGATGTTCTTAAAAAAAAAAAAAAAGCTACCTGTTCAAAGCTACTGAGAGACTTGCTTACTGGTCAGCCCAGGCCACTATCAGGCAGTCAGTCCAAACAGGGACTGGTAGTCCCCAGTTTAAAGCTGCCCTCGGGAAGATTTGGGGGGCACTGGGCACTGTCCCCTCTGGAGGCTATGCAGCTTTGGGGGACCAGCCTGAGCCTAACAGGCCCCAAGAGCCAAAGGCCAGCTAACAGAGTACATACTGCACATGTGTGGGAGACACAGGTCAGGGGAACCTGGGATCTGAACCAGGGCATCTGTAGGGACAGGCAGAGTTCTAGTAGTGAGCTACTGGGGGACCAGGATACGGCCTAATTAC
>NW_025414786.1:0-1532 GCF_002201575.2 Neomonachus schauinslandi
CTGGGGTCCTCATGGATGAGCACAATCATGAGGGCATTGCCCATCAGGGAGATGAGGAAGAGCATGAGCACCATTGAAAAGAGGAACAGATGGGTCTGAGTGTAATTAAAGAGCCCTAAAGGAATGGAGTTTATCTCTGTGGTGTCATTTGCATCTTCCATGGCTCCATTCATGCTTGGAAGACAAGGAATGAGAGTTGCTAGGAGCTAAGTTTAGGCATTTACTTAAGAAGAGGTGGTCAAATGACATAGAAACCAAAATGAGACTTGGAGGAATAATTACATCTTTAATCTTTCACTTTGTGACAGGATATTTGCCTTAGCATCCTATCACACTGCTCTGCTGTTATTACAAAGTATTTTTTAACCCTAAGATAATTGCATAACAAGTATATATCACAGTACACATTACATTTCTATTATTTCTCAATATCTTGTTAGTATGCCTCAAATAATTTACTCATGATGTGAGGAAATATTACGAAATTCCAGTTTTCTAAAATTTGTGTACTTCTGTGTTGAAAGAGCCCCATAGTCCCACATTTTAGTCCATATTGATGTGATATATCGCTTAATTATGACTTTTCCATGTTTCTCATATGCTCAAAGTAGTTTCTCAAGATTTCCTTCAATGCCATGAGGAATTGTTTTAATATAAAAAATACACAAAACTAAATGTAAAACTACTATAACTCAGATTGCAGATGAGGTACACAAAATGGCTATATTTCTCTATTTTACATGTGCATTCAGCATATGGTTCAATATACCAGGCTCCCAGCTACCACACATACTGCTCTGGAGCACCTATCATCATACAGGCCACGTCATCATGGTGTGTACATGTGATTACAGGGAATTTGTCTCAGTTTAGAGAACTTGCAACAATTAATTTTTATACCTAATATATACTCACAGAATGCTGAATTTAATTAAATGTGTGCATTATAAAAATAAATTTCATAAATGAATATAACCCTAGGGAACATAAAAAAAACGTTTTAATTTGCAGCCTTAAACACTTTGCTACCAGTAATCACACATCTTTAAAGATAGGAGATACATTTATTTATTAACAGATAAAATTAATTAGCAAATTGATTACATTTTAATTATCTGGTTTGTTGGTTAATTATCTAACTGGTTAATTAAGACATGTTCAAATAAATTAATGCCCCAAATTACTCTGAAGTACAGCATCACCTGTGAATAAAATAGGAAACATCTCGTTTAATTGTAGGGATTAATTGTCTTTTCCCTAAAGCCTCAACCTTTAATTTAATTTTTCTTATCTATAAGTATCTATGGTAGTAGAATTAGATGTACATGCAAATGACTTTTCCCTACAAATTCACTCTTTTAAAGACAGAAATAGATTAATGATTACCAAGATGATTATGTTTGGGATTTATTCATAATGTATACAATATCGAATCCTTATTTAGTTTTTATGTAAATTAATTGGTAAGCAGGGCAAAATTTTTAAATGGGCAGTATCTTTTGTAAATATTAGCACTGTTTTCAGTGTCTAGC
>NW_025414787.1:0-1531 GCF_002201575.2 Neomonachus schauinslandi
CAGAGACAGGGAGCCAGAAACACTGGACAGGGACAGAGACACAGAGATGGGGAGCCAGGAACACTGGACAGGGACAAAGACACAGGACAGAGAGCCATGAACACTGGACAGGGACAGAGACACAGAGACAGGAACACTGGACAGGGACAGAGACACAGACGGGGAGCCAGGAACACTGGACAGGGACAGAGCCAGGAACACAGGACAGGGACAGAGACACAGAGACAGGAACACTGGACAGGGACAGAGACACAGGACAGAGAGCCATGAACACTGGACAGGGACAGAGACACAGAGACGGGGAGCCATGGACACTGGGACAGGGACAGAGACTGAGAGCAAGAGACAATCCCAGAGGGAGACACAGACATACACATTCACCCAGGCCCAGAGAGAAATCAAGACTTGAAGAGCAGCAGAGAGAGAGCAGGCCTCCCCGTACACCACCGGGTCCCCGGCACTGAATACAAAGTTTGTGTAATGAAGCAGAGTGACACAGTCAGAAACCCAGGGATCCGAGGGGAGTCTCAGCGGGCTCACGGGACCCACCGAGGCACCTAGTGGGGAGGGAGCCCAGCCGGGTGACAGAAGGAGGTGGGGGCAGGGCACCGCTCAGAGGATGCGCCCTCCCTCCAGCCAGCCCCCGGAGTGGGTGTGCGCACGTGTGTCGGGGGTGGGGAGGGCATTTGTCCCCAGTCTCAGGGAGGGGGGGCGCCTTTAAACTGAAACCCCGCCCCTCGGTCGTCATGGCAACGCCTCCCCCCAGCCGGGGCTCCCACATTTCAGCAGGTGCCTGAGCTGGAGCTCCCGCCGCCGCTGCCGCCGCCCTTGCCTCCGGCTCCTCGGCGCCCCTGCCCTCGGCTCTCCGCCCTGCCCGCCCGCTCCCCCTGGCGGAGCCGGCGCGCCCCGGGGTGCCGCTCCCCGCCCTGCGCTCCGCGCCTGGAGGTGCCTCGCCCCTCTCCTTCCCTCCTCGCAATCTCCCCGTGGCTCAGTGCTCTCCCGAGTCTCCGGCTCCTCGCCCTTCCACCTGTTTCCCCAGAAAGGCAGGATCCTGGTCCCTGCTACGTTCCTGGGGCCATGGCAGGCCTGGGCCCCGGCGGAGGCGATTCAGAGGGGGGACCCCGGCCCCTGTTTTGCAGAAAGGGGGCTCTGAGGCAGAAGGTGGTCCATGAAGTCAAGAGCCACAAGTTCACCGCCCGCTTCTTCAAGCAGCCAACCTTCTGCAGCCACTGCACCGACTTCATCTGGTGAGGGAAGGGGCTGGGGGCCTGAGGAGGGAGGGAACGAGGGATGGAGACTCCTGTCACCCCAGACCCCTGAGGGTTGGGGAAGGAGAGGGCTGCAGCCCTGGCTCCTGGTCCTAGGGTAGGAAGGGGCTGGGGACCCAGAACCCTGAGTCTGAGAGAGGAGGGCCTGGGGGCCCGGATTCCTGGGTCTGAGAGCGGAGGGGCTGGGGGCCTGGACTCCTTGGTCTGAGGGAGGAGGGAACTAGGGGGTCTGGACTCCTGGGTCTGAGGGAGGAGGGAACTAG
>NW_025414788.1:0-1163 GCF_002201575.2 Neomonachus schauinslandi
TGCTTATTTTGGCTATGGTGGACATTGCTACTATAAACATTGGGATGCATATGCGACTTTCAATCACTTTGTATCTGTTGACATTCATATTTATAGCTGAATAATATTCCATTGTATCTATACACCACTTCTGTATCTGTTCATCAATCGATGGACATTTGGGCTGCTTCCATATCTTGGCAATTATAAATAATGTCGTAAACAAAGGGGTACATGTATCCCTTTAAATTAGTATTTTTGTATCCTTTGAGTAAATACCTAGTGGTGCAATTGCTGGGGCATCTCAAGTGCGATCTGGAGATTCATCTTATATATACTTTATATATAAATATAAATGCATATATATACATCTATAACAACTTATCAGCATAAACTGTTTCATTTAAATTTCATATTCTTCATTTAAATTCATTTTAAATGTGCCACTTCCTTAGAATCAAAATATGTAGGGTATAGGTCCTTCTTTTTTAAATTTTTTTTTGTATCCTGCCACATTACTGAATTGCTGGATGAGTTCTAGTAATTTCGGGGTGGAGTCTTCTGGGTTTTCCACATAAGGTATCATGTCATCTGCGAAAAAGAGAGTTTGACTTCTTCTTTGCCAATTTGAATACCTTTTATTTCTTTTTGTTGTCTGATTGCTGTTGCTAGGACTTCTAGTACTATGTTGAGCAATAGTGGTGAGAGTGGGCATCCTTGACGTGTTCTTGATCTTAAGGGAAAGGCTCTCAGCTTTTCCGCATTGAGGAAGATATTCGCTGTGGGATTTTCATAGATGGATTTTATGAACTTGAGGAATGTTCCTTCTTTCCATATACTCTGAAGAAAGGGGAACCCTCTCACAATGTTGGTGGGAATGCAAGTTGGTACAGCCATTTTGGAAAACAGTGTGGAGGTGCCTCAAAATATTTAAAACCAGAGCTACCCTATGACCCAGCATTTGTACTCCTGGGTATTTACCCCAAAGACACAGATGTAGTGAAAAGAAGGGCCATATGCACCCCAGTGTTCAGAGCAGCAATGTCCGCAATAGCCAAACTGTGGAAAGAGCTGAGATGCCCTTCAACAGATGAATGGATAAAGAAGATGTGGTCCATATGCACAATGGAATATTAGTCAGCCATCAGAAAGGATGAATACCCAACTTTTACATCAACATGGAT
>NW_025414788.1:1263-1531 GCF_002201575.2 Neomonachus schauinslandi
CCATTAGAGACTATGAACTCTGAGAAACAAACCGAGGGTTTTAGAGGGGAAGGGGGTGAGGGGATGGGTTAGCCCGGTGGTGGGTATCAAGGAGGGCATGTACTGCATGGAGCACTGGGTGTTATACGAAAACAGTGAATTGTGGATCACCACAACAAAAACTAATGATGTATTGTATGGTGACTAACATAATAAAATAAAATTTTAAAAAAAGACAAAATTTTTTTTTTGGAAAATTAATTATCCTAAAACTTGCAACTCAACAGTT
>NW_025414789.1:0-1530 GCF_002201575.2 Neomonachus schauinslandi
TTCTGCTGTGGAAGCCCATTAGGCAGTGAGCTGCTGTGACAGGCAGGGCCCATGCTGAGCCTCCAGGACTGTCCCCTCAGTGAGACCTGGTGGGGGTGGGGTGAGGGCTGGAGACTTGGGCTGATTCTCCCCTCAGTGGTGTTAACAGGGCTGACAGCAACAGGAGTAGTCAATCCCTGATGTCAGCATTGGTGGCTAAGGCAACAAGCCTTTCCCTCACCGAAAAAACAAAACAAAACACAAAACACAATTAAAATCTCAACAAGAAAAGTTTCCACAGGAAAACGGAAATTTCATACTGCATACCCTTGTATGGTGGTGAGGGCCCAGCTAGAGAAGGGAGCCCTTGGGTGGGACATGGGTCCCAAAAGTCTTGACTGGGGAGCATGAATATAAAGGGAGACATTTCCCCACGAATGATTTCTGAGGATGTATCGATCCTTCCACAGACTGAGCCTTTTCTCTCTGCCCAGCACAGTGGTGACTGTGTCATATACATTACCCATTTAATACAGCATGCCTCTGGGGCAGTGTTTTTATTATCCCCCATGTAAAAGGAGAGGCAACGGAGGCTTAGTTTAAGTCCCTGTGGCAGTTAGATCTTCAAACAATAGGTAATTTTATGAGAAGAAGCCTACAGGGTGCTCAGTGTGTGAAGACCACCGAGTTGGGAGGGCACTCCCCCAGTCATTGTCTGATGTAAGCTCTGGATCCAAGAAGGGAGTGATTGCCAAAATAAGGCCTTGGGCCCTTTTATCATCACTGAAGAGGATGCTTTGCCACTCTGGGGCAAATCGTCCTGTGATTTTAATATAAAAACAGCTTTCTAGAAATAGCCTGCTTCCTCCAAGGGTGAAATAGTCTTTGATACTGATTTCATTTTCAAAACCTTTAAATGTGAGATTTACTCCAGAGGCTGATAAATAAAGCAATAGAGCCAAGGGAATTGGTGAGCCTGGCTCCTGTGGGCCTCCCAAGGACTAGTTCTGTGAGCTGCCAGGACCCCGGCGGGACCAGGAGACCTGGCTAGGCAAACTCTCTGGAGGAGGACCCCTCACACCTTCGGGCAAGCATCTGTGATTGCAGGCATGACAAATACCTTTGAACCTAATGCTTATTACTTGTTCGCCGCATAGTTTAGTTATATATAAACGTTTATGACTCTAAATCAAGAGAAACTCTTTTGAGCAAAATGGGTTGTACGCTAAAATAAAACCATGTGTAATCTAAAGGGCTATATTTCTTTGAATAAGAAATTTTAAAACTTCAGTTTACATGATAATATCGAACGAATTCAAACCATTCTTATGACATTAACGTTCTAAGAGTAGTATCCAATATTGTATTTCCTCCCATACTGCCTTTCATTATATTTTGTTTGTGGTCGCTTTTGAATATACCCAAGAAGCAGGATAATGATTCACTGAACTGGGGTTCAGAGATTAAGTGTCAACCTTTGCCAATCTCATTTATTCAGCACCCACCCCCCATTTTTTTTTTTTCTGGAGTCTTTGAAACCAAATCTCAGAA
>NW_025414790.1:0-774 GCF_002201575.2 Neomonachus schauinslandi
CTGTTTCTATTTTTCCCTTTTGTGCATTTTTTTGTTTATTAAATTCCGCATATGGGTGCAATCGTATGATACTTGTCTTTCTCTGACTGACTTAATTTGTTTAGTATTATACTCTTTAGCTCCATCCATTTGCTGCAAATAGCAAGATTTTATTCTTTTTAAAATCTTATTTAAAATCAATTAATTAACAGATAGTGTATTATTAGTTTCAGAGGTAGAGTTTAGTGATTCGTCAGTTGCATATAAACCCCCAGTGCTCATTCCATCAAGTGCCCTCCTTAATGCCCAGCACCCAGTTACCCCATCCCCCCACACACCTTCCCTCCAGCAACCCTCAGTTTGTTTCCTATTGTTAAGTCTGTAATGGTTTCTCTCCCTCCCTGATTTCATCTTATTTAATTTTTCCCCTCCCTTTCCCTATGTTCATCTGTCTTGTTTCTTGAATTCCACATATGAGTGAAATCATATGGTATTTTCATTCTCTGGTTTATTTCACTTAGCCTAATACCCTCTCGTTCTCTACAGTTGTTGCAAATGGAAAAACTTCATTCTTTTTGATGGATGGGTTATACCATTTCTTATGTATCCATTCATGTGTTGATGGACATCTGGACTCTTTGCTTATTTTGGCTATGGTGGACATTGCTACTATAAACATTGGGATGCATATGCGACTTTCAATCACTTTGTATCTGTTGACATTCATATTTATAGCTGAATAATATTCTATTGTATCTATACACCACTTCTGTATCCGTTCATCAATCGATGGAC
>NW_025414790.1:874-1530 GCF_002201575.2 Neomonachus schauinslandi
ACATGTATCCCTTTAAATTAGTATTTTTGTATCCTTTGAGTAAATACTTAGTGGTGCAATTGCTGGATCATAGAGTAGTTCTGTTTTTAACTTTCTGAAGAACCTCTATATTGTTTTCCAGAGTGACGACCCCAGTTTGCATTCCCACCAATACTACATTAGGGATTCTTTTTCCTCCACAGCCTCGCCAACAATTTATACTTCTTGTGTTATTGATTATAGCCATTCTGACAGGTGTGAGGTAACATCTCATTGTAGTGTTGATTGGCGTTTCCCTGATGATGAGTGATGTTTTTATTCATTTTTTTTTAGTTCAAGTTCAATGAACATTTAGCGTTATACTAGTTTCAGCAACTGTTTTCTCAAGGCCCTTAATTTTTAGCTAACAATTTGAGTTTTGTTTTGTTTTGCTTTTGGCTTATTGGTTTGTTTTTGAATTCTGACTGCAAACTGATCCTATGAAAAAAATGACACAATTTTAGTATTAGTTTTGGGTCCATGCCTCTTCCAGGAATGAAAATATGCTGTAGTTAATATTGTTGTATAGCAAGAAGTGCAAATGGCAGTGGTTTAAAATAACAATACTAAGTTATTTTCCTCATAAAGCTTTTAGGCAAAATTTGACAGACACCTCATTTTTGTGTCAGTTGGGGCAT
>NW_025414791.1:0-1528 GCF_002201575.2 Neomonachus schauinslandi
CTTCTTTATCCATTCATCTGTTGATGGACATCTTGGCTCTTTCCACAGTTTGGCTATTGTGGACATTGCTGCTATAAACATCGGGGTGCACGTACCCCTTCGGATCCCTACTTTTGTATCTTTGGGGTAAATACCCAGTAGTGCAATTGCTGGATCATATGGTAGCTCTATTTTCAACTTCTTGAGGAACCTCCATACAGTTTTCCAGAGTGGCTGCACCAGCTTGCATTCCCACCAACAGTGTAGGAGGGTTCCCCTTTCTCCGCATCCCCGCCAACATCTGTCGTTTCCTGACTTGTTAATTTTAGCCATTCTGACAGGTGTGAGGTGGTATCTCATTGAGGTTTTGATTTGGATTTCCCTGATGCCGAGCGATACTGAGCACTTTTTCATGTGTCTGTTGGCCATTTGGATGTCTTCTTTGGAAAAATGTCTTTTCATGTCTTCTGCCCATTTCTTGATTGGATTCTTTGTTCTTTGGGTGTTGAGTTTGATGAGTTCTTTATAGATTTTGGATACTAGCCCTTTATCTGATATGTCATTTGCAAATATCTTCTCCCATTCTGTCGGTTGTCTTTTGGTTTTGTTGACTGTTTGCTTTGCAAAAGCTTTTTATCTTGATGAAGTCCCAATAGTTCATTTTTGCCCTTGCCTCCCTTGCCTTTGGCGATGTTTCTAGGAAGAAGTTGCTTCGGCTGAGGTCAAAGAGGTTGCTGCCTGTGTTCTCCTTTAGGATTTTGATGGACTCCTGTCTCACATTGAGGTCTTTCAACCATTTGGAGTCTATTTTTGTGTGTGGTGTAAGGAAATGGTCCAGTTTCATTCTTCTGCGTGTGGCTATCCAATTTTCCCAACACCATTTGTTGAAAAGACTGTCTTTTTTCCATTGGACATTCTTTCCTGCTTTGTCAAAGATGAGTTGACCATAGAGTTGAGGGTCCGTTTCTGGGCTCTCTATTCTGTTCCATTGATCTATGTGTCTGTTTTTGTGCCAGTACCATGCTGTCTTGATGATGACAGCTTTGTAATAGAGCTGGACGTCCGGAATTGTGATGCCACCGGCTTTGCTTTTCTTTTTCAACATTCCTCTGGCTATGCGGGGTCTTTTCTGGTTCCATACAAATTTTAGGATTATTTGTTCCATTTCTTTGAAAAAAGTGGATGGTATTTTGATGGGGATTGCATTGAATGTGTAGATTGCTCTAGGTAGCATTGACATCTTCACAATATTTGTTCTTCCAATCCAGGAGCATGGAACATTTTTCCATTTCTTTGTGTCTTCCTCAATTTCTTTCATGAGTATTTTATAGTTTTCTGAGTACAGATCCTTTGTCTCTTTGGTTAGATTTATTCCTAGGTATCTTACGGTTTTGGGTGCAATTGTAAATGGGATCGACTCCTTAATTTCTCTTTCTTCTGTCTTGTTGTTGGTGTATAGGAATGCCACTGACTTCTGTGCATTGATTTTATATCCTGCCACTTGACTGAATTCCTGTATGAGTTCTAGCAGTTTTGGGGTGGAGTCTTT
>NW_025414792.1:0-1528 GCF_002201575.2 Neomonachus schauinslandi
CAAACTCAACACCCAAAAAACAAATAATCAAGTCCAAAAATGGGCAGAAGACATGAACAGACACTTCTCTGACAATGACATACAAATGGCTAACAAACAGGTGGAAAAAAAAATATTCATCATCATGAGCCATCAGGGAAATTCAAATCAAAACCACACTGAGATACCACCTTACACCAGTTAGAATGGCAAAAATGGACAGGGAAAGACACAACAAATGTTGGAGAGGTTGTGGAGAAAGGGGAACCCTCTTACACTGTTGGTGGGAATGCAAGTTGGTACAGCCACTTTGGAAAACAACACATTTTATCATTTTACATCAACATGGATGGGACTGGAAGAGATTATGCTAAATGAAAGAAGTCAAGCAGAGAAAGTCAAATATCATATGATTTCACTTATTTGTGGAACATAAGGAATAGCTTGGAGCACATTAGGAGAAGGAAGGGAAAAATGAGGGGAGCATGGAAAGTGGAGGGAGAGATGAACCATGAGAGGCCATGGACTCTGAGAAACAAACAGGGTTTTAGAGGTGAGGGGGGAGAGGGGATGGGTTAGCCTGGTGATGGGTATTAAGGAGGGTACGTACTGCATGGGTGTTATAGGAAAACAATGGATCCTGGAGCACCACATCAAAAACTAATGATGTATTTTATGGTGACCAACATAACATAATAAAATTTAAAAAATTTAAAAAATAATAATAACCTGGTTATCTGACATGAAGCTCCTGAAACGGTGTTCTAGTCAGAAAGTACTATAACCTGCACATTTAAAAAGTTACCAATTCTGTATTAAAATAACATTTTAAAAACCACACAATCACTTATGAGTAAAAGAGTTTAATATATTCTTCTTCACTAAATACAAGGTTATCTCATTTGATCAATTTATTGCTGAGATGTACTTACCAGTAAGACACTTTGTTCTATGAATGGCTCATTATCCATTTCTCACAATTTCAAAAATTAAAATTGGATTGACTTGTTTGTAAGATCAATTTTTTAATTAATAGGGAAGGTGTATATTTCAATTCTAAAAAATCAACCATACCCTTAATTATTAAAGAAAATTGTGCTCCTTAAAGGACCGCAAAATCTTATTTACACTGTGGATGAAAATGTGAGTGTCAGTAAGCATTATTTGCATCATTTTCCTTCAGGGAAATTGCTATTCAACCATTGAGTTTCCCTGAGGATAAATTTCCAATGTGCTTTGTTTGAATTCAAATCTTCTTTTTCATCAAGTAATTAACAATGAGCAGTACAACACACCCTCTGTAAAGTTCTTGCCCATAGCCATCAGGTTAGTGAATGCCTAATTAATCAACAACCTTCTGTGTTTCCATTATAGTTTCTTTGTGAGGCAAAAAAGTCACCAGGCTTACAGTCACAGTGATGTGGGAAACAAAGGCAGAAGGAAATGTAGATAAAAGTAAATGTCCTCCCCTTTCTCCACAACCTCTCCAACATTTGTTGTTTCTTTCCCTGTCCATTTTTGCCATTCTGCTTGAAAGAAGTTGCTGTGG
>NW_025414793.1:0-1527 GCF_002201575.2 Neomonachus schauinslandi
ATCACAAAGTTCTACCTCTGAAACTATTAATAAAGTAAATGTTAATTGGATTGAATTTAAATAAATGATTTTAAAAATGAAAGACATCACAGAGCTGAACAATATATTAACTGAACTGAGACTTTCAATATAGCAGTTCCAAGAGCAGACTGCATCTATTAACAGAAGGTAAGTCAGTGATTTTCATCCAATCAAAGAATCAAAAGAAAAAAGAGTTTTTAAAAATGAGCGTTGCTTTCAAGACTTATTGGACACACTCTGGTCGACAAATGTGCCTGTTAGGGGAACAAAGGAGAAGAGAAATTTTAAGGAACAGTCACCTTACCAAGAAATAAACCTGAACTCTTTCATAATATGGGGAACGAAATAGTCATCCAGAACCAGGAAGCCTAGGAATGACCAAAAAAGATGAATCCAAAGAGACAACAAGGCATACTATAGTTAAATTATTATTATTATTATTGTTGTTATTATTATTATTATTATTATTATTATTATTATTATTACTATTACTATTATTAAATTATTAAACTATTAAAAGTGAAATGCGCTGGGGCGCCTGGGTGGCTCAGTTGTTTGGGCGACTGCCTTCGGCTCAGGTCATGATCCTGGAGTCCCTAGATCGAGTCCCGCATCGGCCTACCTGCACAGCAGGGAGTCTGCTTCTCCCTCTGGCTCTCCCCCCTCTCATGTCCTCTCTCTCATTCTCTCTCTCTCTCAAATAAATAAATAAAATCTTTAAAAAAAAAGTGAAATACGCAATAGAACCTTAAATTCAGCAAGAGAGAAAGCAACTTGTTATGCATAGGGGAACCCTCATAAAAAAACCACCAGATTTTTCAACAGAAAGGTAGCAAGCCAGAAGGGAATAGGATTATATAATCAAGGTTCTGGAAACAAGACCAACACTAGCAATCAAGAACACTCTACCCACATGTATCATATGACCTCACTGATATGAGGAATTCTTAATCTCAGGAAACAAACTGAGGGTTGCTGGAGTGGGGTTGGGGTGGGAGGGATGGGGTGACTGGGTGATAGACACTGGGGAGGGTATGTGCTCTGGTAAGCACTGTGAATTGTGCAAGGCTACTGAATCTCAGATCTGTACCTATGAAACAAATAACGCAATATATGTTAAGAAAAAAAAGAGAAGAAGATAGCAGGAGGGGAAAAATGAAGGGGGGGAAATCGGAGGGGTAGATGAACCATGAGAGACGATGGACTCTGAAAAACAAACTGAGGGTTCTAGAGGGGAGTGGGGTTGGAGGATGGGTTAGCCTGGTGATGGGTATTAAAGAGGGCAAGTTCTGCATCGAGCACTGGGTGTTAGGCACAGACAATGAATCATGGAACACTACATCTAAAACTAATAATGTAATGTATGAGGATTATCATAACAATAAAACCCAAAAAAAGAAAAAGAGCACTCTACCCAGCGAAAGCATTCTTCAGATTGAAAAAGAGATTTTTCCAGCTTAAAAAATTCTGATAAAAGTCTTCACCACTAAATCAATCATAATAGAA
>NW_025414794.1:0-1527 GCF_002201575.2 Neomonachus schauinslandi
ATACTCTAAACAAATCAGAAAAGATCTGAAGCAGTGGGAAAAGAAAGCGAAAGAGAGGAAAAAGAAAAAGAAAAAGAAAAAGAAAAAGAAAAAAAAGATAAAGATAAAAACAAAAACAAACAAAACAAAACAACAACAACAACAAAAAAACCAGAATGTGATCAAATATGATCAGGCTGGTATATAGATCAGTTCCACACACTAGATTTGGGGTGTATTTTGGTCTTTTAGAAGAAAGTGCCTCCCAAAATTTTAAAGAAAGAAAAACATATATGTACAAAAATAAGGTTTGATATGATGAAGGGATGGAATATGACTGTAAAGATGGAAATTATAAAAAATTTTATAAAAGGAATTGATAAGTTGTTTGAAAAAAAGAAAGAAGAGGATTTAAAAAAAGAAAAAAGGAGAGGATGTGATCAGGCAGGGGAATAGAAAACACCATATACTAGAGATTTAGGGTATATTTTCATCTGTTAGAAGAAACTATCTCAAAATTTTAAAGAGAGAACAACTTATATATATAAGCCAAAAATACGGGTAACTACTATGAAGGGATAGAATATGACTCTAAAAATGAAAAATAAAAATTTTTTTTTTAAAAAAAGGGATTGATAAGATGTTGGTTGAAAAAGGGAAAAAGAAAAATTCAAAAAGAAAAAAAACGAAAAAAAGACAGTTAAAAAAAAATTAACTTTGAAAGACTAAAGAATCATGGTAAAAAAGCCATGAATTCTATGTGAAGTAGTCCCCTAGCGCTGGAGTTCTGCCGTTCTCATTGATCGATAAACTTGGCCTTGGCTGGCTGTTCTCGCTGATCTTCTGGGGAGGGGCCTGTTGCCGTGGTTTCCAAATGTCTCTGCCGGAGGCAGAATTGCCCCGCCCTTGCCCGGTCCCGGCTAAGTAATCTGCTCGGCTTTGCTCTCCCGGGCTTTTGTTCCCTGCGAGCTTTCCGTACAGCTTTGGAGGCGGAGAGTGAAAATGGCGGCCTTCCAATCTCCGCCCCGGAGGAGCCGAGAACTCGGGGCCCCGCTTCTCAGTGAGCCCCCAGAGAAAAGCCGTCAGTCACTCCCGTCTCCCCGGTCTCCAGCCGCACTCCGTGCTCACCCGGCCTGTGACCGCGCGTTTCTATCTCTGGCACCCGACCCCGGGTGGAGTCTCCAAACCCAGCAGATCCCTGCGGCGCACTCCCGTGCGGCTCCTCCTGGGGGAGGAAGGTGAGTCTCCCCGGATCTGCCGCTTGTTGGGTCCCTGCTGGAGGAGCAGGGGCCCGACTGTGCCACGGATCACGGTTTATGGCAACCCCGAGCCGAGAGCCTGCCACTGGGCTCTGCCTCTGTAGCCGGCTTCCCTGCTCCGATACCTGGGAGCTCCGCCACACTCAGGCACCCCCAGTCTTTCTGTGACCCGTGGGTCCTGAGACCACACTGTCCCGGAGGGTTCCACCCCCCGCTTAGCCACCAGAGTGACGTCCCTCAGTGGAGCAGACTTTTAAAAGTTCCGATTTTGTGCTCCGCGGTTCTATCA
>NW_025414795.1:0-1526 GCF_002201575.2 Neomonachus schauinslandi
GGACTAGACAGAATCCACATTCAATCCAGGAGTACATGGTCTACACGGGCAGTGGAAATTAAGCGGTTTTGGATATTTTTCAAGAAATTATGGCATCCTAGTTAAAAGTATGGATGGACTTTGAGGCTAATGTGCCTGGGTTCACATCCCAGCTCTACCTCTTACTACCTGTGTGATTTTGGGCAAGTTACTTAACCTCTCTCTGTCACATTTTCCACTTGTCAAATGGAGAAGATAATACCTTGCTATTGGGGTTCTTAGGATTAAATTATTTAATACATGTGAAATTATGTAAAACATGAAATTCAATAAGGGCTATTATTATTCGAAATATTTTCACCATTGAGTGGGATTTTTTGTTTGTTTTAGTTTTGTACCTTTATGAAGGTAAGGAAAGTTTGCTACAAAATTGTTTTTTCATGAATGAGTTAAATTTTTATCAAATCATGTGTGTTAATCTATTGGGAAGAACATATGGAGTCTCTCCTTCATCTATGTATGTGGCAAATGGTATTATTATTGTTTTTTAATCTTGGAAAAAAGTGCTTGAAAACCCTAAATGTCAGAATATAATGCGGATTCCATTTACTAAAGTTTATATAGCATTACTGCATTCATGTTGAGGTGAGATTGGTCTCTAATTTTCTTTTATTGTCCAATTTGGTTAACAAGCCTTATAAGGGTAATTTTCTCTCTTTTTCTATTCTCTGCAAAAGTTTATATAAGATAGAAATAACCTGTTTCTTTTTTTCCCCCTCTTTTTCTTTATTTTGTTTTTCCATCATGGTAAGTGTACTCTTTAATCCCCATCACCTGTTTCACCCATCCCCCCACCCCCCTCCCCACTGGTAACCATCAGTTTATTCTCATAGTTAAGACTCTGTTTATTAGTTTGTCTCTCTCTCTCTCTTTTTTTTCCTTTGCTGGTTTGTTTTGTTTCTAAAATTCTATCTGTGAGTGAAATCATATGGTATTTGTATTTCTCTGACTGATTTATTTTGCTTTGCTTAGCATTATACTCTCTAGCTCCATCCATGCCATTGCAAATGGCAAGATTTCATTCCTTTTTATAACTGAATAATATTCCATTATGTGTGTGTGTGTGTGTGTGTGTGTGTGTACTCATACCACTTCTTTATCCATTCATCTGTTGATGGACATTGGGCTGCTTCCATATTTTGGCTATTGTAAATAATGCTGCAATAAACATAGGAATGCATGTATCCTTTTGAATTAGTGTTTTTGTATTTTTGGGGAAATACCCAGTAGTACAATTACTGGATCAAAGGGTAGTTCTATTGTTTCACCATTGATTATGATGTTGACTGTGGATTTTTCATATAAGTTCTTTATTATGTTGAGGTACGTTCCCCGTAGACCTACTTAACAGAGAGTTTTTATCATGCATGTATGATGTACTTTGTTGAATGGTTTTTCTGCATCTATTGAAATGATCATATGGTTTTTATCCTTTCTCTCAGTGATGTGAGATTGTTGATGGTGATTGTTTTGGGACTATTGAACCA
>NW_025414796.1:0-1526 GCF_002201575.2 Neomonachus schauinslandi
GAACACTTCATCTAAAACTAATGATGTAATGTATGGGGATTAACATAAGAATAAAAAAATTAAAAAAAAGAAAAAAAGAACTATTCATAAGTTTGGGGTTCCTGTCTGGCTTAGTCAGTAAAGCATGTGACCCTTGATCTCAGGGTTGTAAATTCAAGCACCATGAATCTTAAAAACAACAACAAAAAAACTCTTTTAAGTTTGAATGAAATGTGTTTTGGTTTTCCCTTTGGGAAGCAAATGTACAAATATGTCCCTGATAAAATATAAATAATGTGTATTTTTCTGTTTTATTTTAGTGATTATTGAGATTCTTCATTATGAAATAAACCTCTACACTCTATTTTGATGGCCTGGAATGTGACCACTGTTTTGCTATAACATTAGGAATATTAAAAGATTAACCTTTGAATGACGTTGCAGATAGATACATGTTTAAGTAGGTCTTGCTGTTTTGACTGGTTTGACCAACAGCTCAGTAAAATTTGGTAAGGACATGGATTGAGATTCCAGGGCATCGATGCCTTCCATGAACTGGTGGATCATAAGTTAGTCTTTAAAATCTATGAATAAAAAATCAATGAATATTATTGACAACTCAAATTCAATACACCATTATCCAAAGTTGTTGACTTTTTCTCACTGCCAAGAATAATTTTGTCATTCTGGTTTTCCATTCTCCATTAATGATTTCAATTGTTATGCTCATTCTCATCAAAAATCCATACTCAATTTTAGTGTTGAGAAGTGTGGGGGCATCCGAGAGACACAGTCAGTTAAATGCCCAGCTCTTGGTTTTGCCTCAGGTTGTCATATCAGGGTCATGAGATCAAGCCCCAGGTCAGGCTGTGCACACAGGTACAGAGTCTGCTTAACACTTTCCCTCCCTTTCCCTGTCTCTCTTTCTCTAAAATAAATAAATCTTAAAAAAAAAAAAAGAAAACAAAAGTATATGTAATGTCTATTTTCTGCAGAACGCCATCACATAGTAGTCCCTGGCCTATTGTAGGTTCTCAGTAAATGTTTGTTCAAGGTATTTTTGATTATGGACTCTGATATCCAAAGTTATCCACAATATATCAATTATATTTACATTTTTAAGCAGTTTGTGCTGCCTCTACAAGAATATTTTGTCTACATTTTGTCTTCAGCTATTAGAAGTACTCCATAATAAATTCAACAACTACTTCATCTTCTAGGTTCTGCTACTTTCTTTCCACTTCCATGGGGCACCTGAAGTTCAAGAGCTGAGCTGAGATCGAGTCCAGTGCTTAACCAACTAAGCCACCCAGTTGTACAACCATCTTTTAAGAATCTTTGCCTAACTGGTCAATCAGGCATCTGGAATATCCTTCCATGATGCTAGAATGATAGATAAAATGATACCTTCTAGGCCATCCAGAATGTTGAATGAAATCTGTTCTTGAATCCAAAGAGGTATACTCTAATGGTGAGCTTCCTAACACTCTGTTTAAAAGTGGGAAGACAAATGTTACATATCCTGTAAAATCTTCCAAATCTGTGCT
>NW_025414797.1:0-1525 GCF_002201575.2 Neomonachus schauinslandi
TGGTTCAATAGTCCCAAAACAATCACCATCAACAATCTCACATCACTGAGAGAAAGGATAAAAACCATATGATCATTTCAATAGATGCAGAAAAACCATTCAACAAAGTACATCATACATGCATGATAAAAACTCTCTGTTAAGTAGGTCTACGGGGAACGTACCTCAACATAATAAAGAACTTATATGAAAAATCCACAGTCAACATCATAATCAATGGTGAAACAATAGAACTACCCTTTGATCCAGTAATTGTACTACTGGGTATTTCCCCAAAATACAAAAACACTAATTCAAAAGGATACATGCATTCCTATGTTTATTGCAGCATTATTTACAATAGCCAAAATACGGAAGCAGCCCAATGTCCATCAACAGATGAATGGATAAAGAAGTGGTATGAGTACACACACACACACACACACACACACACATAATGGAATATTATTCAGTTATAAAAAGGAATGAAATCTTGCCATTTGCAATGGCATGGATGGAGCTAGAGAGTATAATGCTAAGCAAAGCAAAATAAATCAGTCAGAGAAATACAAATACCATATGATTTCACTCACAGATAGAATTTTAGAAACAAAACAAACCAGCAAAGGAAAAAAAAGAGAGAGAGAGAGACAAACTAACAAACAGAGTCTTAACTATGAGAATAAACTGATGGTTACCAGTGGGGAGGGGGGTGGGGGGATGGGTGAAACAGGTGATGGGGATTAAAGAGTACACTTACCATGATGGAAAAACAAAATAAAGAAAAAGAGGGGGAAAAAAAGAAACAGGTTATTTCTATCTTATATAAACTTTTGCAGAGAATAGAAAAAGAGAGAAAATTACCCTTATAAGGCTTGTTAACCAAATTGGACAATAAAAGAAAATTAGAGACCAATCTCACCTCAACATGAATGCAGTAATGCTATATAAACTTTAGTAAATGGAATCCGCATTATATTCTGACATTTAGGGTTTTCAAGCACTTTTTTCCAAGATTAAAAAACAATAATAATACCATTTGCCACATACATAGATGAAGGAGAGACTCCATATGTTCTTCCCAATAGATTAACACACATGATTTGATAAAAATTTAACTCATTCATGAAAAAACAATTTTGTAGCAAACTTTCCTTACCTTCATAAAGGTACAAAACTAAAACAAACAAAAAATCCCACTCAATGGTGAAAATATTTCGAATAATAATAGCCCTTATTGAATTTCATGTTTTACATAATTTCACATGTATTAAATAATTTAATCCTAAGAACCCCAATAGCAAGGTATTATCTTCTCCATTTGACAAGTGGAAAATGTGACAGAGAGAGGTTAAGTAACTTGCCCAAAATCACACAGGTAGTAAGAGGTAGAGCTGGGATGTGAACCCAGGCACATTAGCCTCAAAGTCCATCCATACTTTTAACTAGGATGCCATAATTTCTTGAAAAATATCCAAAACCGCTTAATTTCCACTGCCCGTGTAGACCATGTACTCCTGGATTGAATGTGGATTCTGTCTAGTCC
>NW_025414798.1:0-1525 GCF_002201575.2 Neomonachus schauinslandi
AATATATGAGGTTTCACCATGATTAGGCAGTGAGTTCATTTAATTTCAGATGTTAAAAGTCTTACATTATGGTTGAAAAAGTTACTTTTGTGTTTAAATTCTACTTCCAACTGAATTTTTACACTAATGATGGAAGGCTTATTGACTAACTTAAAAAAATAACAACAATCTTACAAATTCATCATGTGGTAATAGTCGCTAACACGTTTCAAATTATAGATTCTAAAAGTTTTCTTTTTCAATTTATTGTTCTGTTTCTTTGCAGCAGTGCCTCTCATTGAATAGCTTAATTATTAAGATACATGTGGTTTGGGCGCCTGGGTGGCCCAGTCGGTTAAGCATACAACCCTTGGTTTCAGCTCAGGTCAGGATCTCAGGTCTTGAGATGGAGCCCCCACTAGGCTCTGAGCTCAGTGTGGAGACTGCTTAAAACTCTCCCTCGCAGGCGCCTGGGTGGCTCAGCTGTTTAAGCGACTGCCTTCAGCTTAGGTCATGATCCCGGGGTCCCAGGATCCAGTGTGCTTCTCCCTCTGACCCTCCCCCATCTCGTGCTGTCACTCACTCTCTCTCAATTAAATAAAATCTTTAAAAACAAAACAAAACCAAACCTCCCTCTCTTTCTCTACCCCAGCCCCCAGGCTCATGCACGTTGCTTTTCCTTCTATAAAATAAATGAATAGATCATAAAAAAGAAGAGTATACATGGTTCTTTCTATATAACTCTTTGCTATAGATGATCCTCAAGTAATATAATTTTATTAAAAATATATTCAAGAAATTGGTGTGACTTTATTAGTACTACACTAAGACGGTAGCAGGAAATCATTTTTATATCTAATTTTGCACATCCATATTTCATTCCTTGATTAATATTTCAATTCAAGTAAAATATCCTAGAAGAATGGACTTTATATGAGGCAATATATATCAGTGGAAATGAATTTGAAATGTTTTATTTAATGAAATAAAATTTATATGTCTGTTTATCTGGTAGAAAACATACTTTCAAGACTAGATCTTTTTTAAAAATTTTATTATTATTATTATTTTTTATCAAAGACATGGTTTTGTGAAGACAAAGATCTACCATTCACAGGAACAGCACTTCAGCCATCCAGTAACTGTTTAGGCTGCTGATTCCATTGAAGTAAGTTAGAAGAAATTGTAGTGCCTTGATGAGTTTACCACAACTCACATTTCGAAGTAAAACCTGCCACTAGTCTCAGACATTTTATGTAAAAGTGTGTGTTTCAATCCAATGATGATGTAGACTAAATTGCATTTTTACATGCCTATATTTTTATAGGCATACTTCTGAACTGGCTAGGTTATAGTGATATTACTTAAGTGATTGGGCAAAAAGAATATAGAAGTATGAATTTGAGATTTATCTGGTCTTATATTGACTTTAAATCATCTCAAGTCTATGAGGACAAAGCGGTTGTGGGTCATCTTGGCGAAGTAACATAGAATCAAGTTTAAGTAGTAGCCCAGTGTGTCCTCTCCCTGAGAGAGCATGACCTCC
>NW_025414799.1:0-1525 GCF_002201575.2 Neomonachus schauinslandi
GGCCCTGGGATCATAACTTGAGCCAAAGGCAGACGCATAACGACTGAACCACCCAGGCGCCCCAGCAGCATTTTTCCAGATAGATCTCCTGAACACGGGCAATAAAATATAAACTACTGGGACTACCTCAAAATGCAAAGCTTCTGTACAGCAAAGGAAACAATCAATGAAAATTAAAGACAACCTCCAGAATCAGAGAAGGTATTTGCAAACAGCTATCCAATAAAGGGTTAATTTCCAAAATATATAAAGAACTTACACAGCTCAACTCCCAATAAACAAATCATCCAATTAAAAATGGACCGAAGACATAACAAACATTTTTCCAAAGAAGACGTCCCATTGGCCCACAGACACATGAAAAGATGCTCAATATCATCATCATCAGGGAGACTCAAATCAAACTATAATGAGATACCACCTCATACCTGTCAGAATGGCTAAAATCAACA
This sequence comes from Neomonachus schauinslandi, assembly GCF_002201575.2. Classification (NCBI taxonomy): domain Eukaryota; kingdom Metazoa; phylum Chordata; class Mammalia; order Carnivora; family Phocidae; genus Neomonachus; species Neomonachus schauinslandi. Next base: position 453 of record NW_025414799.1, read on the forward strand.
ACAACACAACAAAAGAACAAGTGTTTGTGAGGATGTGAAAAAGGAACCCTCTTGCACTATTGATGAGAAAACAAGCTGGTCTAGACACTGTGGAAAACAGTATGGAGGTTCCATAAAAAGTTAAAAACACAAGTACCGTACAAGCCAGTAACCACACTCCTGGGTATTTACCCAAAGAATACAAGAACACTAATTGAAAGGGATATATACACCCCTCTGTTTACAGCAGCATTATTGACAATTGCCAAATTCTGGAAGCAGCCCAAGGGTCCATCTGTTGATCAGTAGATCAATAAGATGTGGTATGTATGTAAGCACACATGCACATACATATAAACCATATAAATAAATATGTATTTATATATATATATATATAATACATATTATAACATACACACACACACACACACACACACGCACCAAAAACGGAATATTATACAGCCATAAAAAATAACGAGATCTTGCCATTTGCAACAACATGGATGGAGCTTGAGTGTATTATGCTAAGTGAAATAAGCCGGTCAGTGAGAACAGATACCATGGGATCTGTATATTAACTATAGTAGAATGGAAAAATTAATAATAAAAAATAAACTGGGAATAAAAAGAAAGAGATGGCTTTATTTACTTTTAATTTTATTTCAGTATAGTCAAAAGGTAATGTTGCATTAGTTTTAGGTGCAAGAACTTGAGATTCCACAACTTGAGATTCCACAAGCTTAAATATTATGCTGCTATGCTCACCGCAAGTGCAGTTACCATCAGTCGCCATACAACAGAATTACAATATCAGTGACTATGTTCCCTATGCTGTGCCTATTAATAAACCCAATTAAAAAATGGGTTTATTAATTATTGTAGTGTGGGGAGCACCCATCTTAGGGGAATCATAGGACAGCTCAGGATGAAAATTATAGAAAGAATATATAATGTTTAGGTTTGTGTGAGGTGATTGTGCAAGGCTTTTAGGAAGTGGGGTTTGCGTTGGTATTAAATTGAGAGAAGCATGTCCATGCTTGCTCATGGAAGCATGAGGAATTCTATGACTGGCTGTCTTAATAACTCTTACATAG
>NW_025414800.1:0-1524 GCF_002201575.2 Neomonachus schauinslandi
ATTAATTTTGTTTAAATTTCAAGTTTATTAATGGTACCGAGCAGAAACTCTTTTAAACTTTTGGACTAATTCTGCAAACTCACTGTTCAGAGGGATCACAACCAACACCAAGGAAATACAAATAATTATAAGAACATATACAAGCAGCTATATGCCAACAAATTAGGCAATCTGGAAGGAATGGATGCATTCCTAAAAACATATAAACTACCAAAACTAAAACAGAAGGAAAGAGAAAACCTGAACAGACCCAAAAGCAGCAAAGAAATTGAAGCAGTAATTAAAAATCTCCCAACAAACAAGAGTCCAGGGCTAGATGGCTTGCCAGGGGAATGCTACCAAACATTTAAAGAAGAACTTATATCTCTTCTTCTAAAGATGATTCCAAAAATAGAAATGGAAGGAAAATTTGCAAACTTACTCTATGAGGCCAGCATTCTCTTGATCCCAAAACCAGGCAGAAACCCCAACAACAAGGAGAAATACAGACTAATATCCCTCACGAGCATGGATGCCAAAATACTCATCAACATACTAGCCAATAGGATCCCACAAGATCTTAAAAGGATTATTCACCATGATCAAGTGGGATTTATTCCTGGGTTGCAAGGGTGGTTCAACATTTGCAAATCAAGAAACATGATATATCACATTAACAAAAGAAAACATAAGAACCATAGGATCCTTTCAAGTAATGCAGAAAAAGCATTTGAAAAATACAGCATCCTTTCTTGATTAAAACTCTCCACAGTGTAAGGATAGAGGGAACATGCCACCATATCACAAAAGCTATATGCCAAAAGCCCACAGCAAATATTATTCTCAATGGGGAAAAACTGAGAGCCTTACCTCTAAAGTCGGGAACATGGCAGGGATGCCCACTCTCACTGCTGTTGCTCACCATAGTACTAGAAGTCCAAGCCTCAGCAATCAGAAAACAAAAAGAAATAACAGGAATTCAAATTGGAAAAGAAGAAGTCAAACTCTCACTCTTAGCAGGTGACATGATATCTTATGTGGAAGACCCCAAAGACTCCACCGCAAAATTGCTAGAACCACTACAGGAATTCAGCAATGTGGCGGGATTTAAAATCAATGCAAAAAAATCATTTTCATTTCTATATACTAATAATGAGACTGAAGAAAGAGAAATTATGGAATTGATCCAATTTACAATTGCACCAAAAACCACAAGATAACTAGGAATAAACCTAGCCATGGAGGAAAAGGATCTGTACTCTAAAAACTACAAAATACTTATGAAAGAAATGAGGAAGACACAAAGAAATGGAAAAAATTCCCATGCTCATGGATCGGAAGAATATGCGTTGTTAAAAAGTCTATGCTACCCAGAGCAGTCTACACATTCAATGGATTCCTTATCAAAATGCCACCAACACTTTTCACGGAGCTGGAATAATTAATCCTAGATTTTGGATGGAACTGGTAAAGACCCCAAATAGCCAGAGGAATGTTAAAAAAGAAAATGAAAGGTGGTGGCATCACAATACCTGATTCAAGCTA
>NW_025414801.1:0-644 GCF_002201575.2 Neomonachus schauinslandi
GTAAGTCGATAACATGGCAGTCGAGTAGATGCTACTCTCCCTTCTTCCATCAAAGCTTAAGTAAAAGTGTAGAAAATGGTAGATATTGTGTTTGTATATCTTCGCAAATTAACCTAAACCTAGAAAGGATGAAGCTTTGTCAGAAGTCATTACCTGCTTGACGAAACAATATTCAGCTCTCATAGTAGGGGGGTGACAAAATCCAGCCTGTCATGAAGTTCACAGTCTTCATGTCCAGAATCCAACGAGAAAGATCAAGCGGGAGGAGTTAAGATTTATCTCCTCCCTCAAATACGGCTACAGTGTTATCAGATCATTCTGAACACCCAGGGCATCAATCAAGTGTCTGAGAAAACAAGTGCTGCAGGTCTACAAGTAGAAAAGTGACCACCTTTTGGAAGGTAGGAGGTGTGGCGACGTGAATCTGGTGTGACATAGCTGAGGATACAGGGGAGGGGAGGGGGGCTTGAGGAGGATACAGCAAAGTTTTTTAAGCAGTGGAGCACAAAATGGTAACATTTAGAAGTTTGCTCTTTTGGGGGCATTCCTGGCTTAAAGGTGCTTAGTTGGGGAAGCCAGGTGGAATCCTGGGTGTGGCAGAGTGGTCTCAGGATCCCTGGAGTCTCATGAAAATGGGAGGTGCC
>NW_025414801.1:744-1524 GCF_002201575.2 Neomonachus schauinslandi
TCCCCGGTTACCGTCAAAACCATATGTTCACCCTGCCTGAGAACAGTGAGTCTAGCTGCCAGCTTTCTGCTTTGTATTGCCATAAACTGCTAACCGATTCATCATTGTGCGATTGCTTTCCTGACATAGGGTGGCAAAAGGCAGCAGCATGGGAGATCCTCCATGAGGGGAACCACACGAATCCGTGCTCAACATTTGGAGTTTTGGAACTCAGTCCCATGCCTGAGCTAACAACACTTGGACACAGGCAGGGTGAACATATGGTTTTGACGGTAGCCGGGGAAACAGAGAGATGGATTACAAAGAATGAGAGTTGGACTTCTTCTTTGCTGATTTGGATGCCTTATATTTCTTTTTGTTGTCTGATTGCTGAGGCTAGGACTTCCTGTACTACGTTGAACAGCAGTGGTGAGAGTGGACATGCCTGCCGTGTTCTTGCACATAAGGGAAAATCTCTGTTTTTCCCTTTTGAGGGTGACATTTCCTTTGGGTCTTTCCTATATGGCCTTTATGATGTTATGTTCCCCTCTCTCTACATGGTGGAGTTTTTTTCATGAAACGATGCTGTATTTTGTGGAATGCTTTTTCTACATCTATTGAGAGGGTCCTGTGGTTCTTGTCCTTTCTTTTTATGTGGTGTTTCATATTGATTTGCAGAGGTTGAACCTCCTTTGCAGCCCAGGAATAAATCCCACTTGGTCGTGGTAAATAATCCCTTAACTGTGTTGGATCTTATTGGCAGTATCTTGGTGAGAATATATGCGTCCTTGTTCAACAGGG
>NW_025414802.1:0-1524 GCF_002201575.2 Neomonachus schauinslandi
AAAAAAAAAAAAAAAAAGGAAAGAAAAAGAAAAAGAAGAGAAGTGACCCAAAGAAATAAAATCATGAATGAAAGAGGAGAGATCACAACCAACACCAAAGAAATACAATTATAAGAACATATTATGAGCAACTCTATGCCAGCAAATTAGATAACCTATGGATGCATTCCTAGAGATGTATCAACTACCAAAACTGAACCAGGAAGAAATAGAAAACCTGAACAGACCTATAACCACTAAGGAAATTGAAGCAGTCATCAAATATCTCCCAACAAACAAAAGCCCAGGGCCAGATGGCTTCCCAGGGGACTTCTACCAAACATTTAAAGAGGAATTAATACCTATTCTTCTGAAACTGTTCCAAAAAATAGAAATGGAAGGAAAACTTCCAAACTCATTTTATGAGGCCAGCATTACCTTGATCCCAAAACCAGACAAGGACCCCATCAAAAAGGAGAATTACAGACCAATATCCTTGATGAACATGCATGCAAAAATTCTCACCAAAATATTAGCCAGTAGGATACAACAGTACATTAAAAGGATTATTCACCACGACCAAGTGGGATTTATCCCTGGGCTGCAAGGTTGGTTCAACATCCACAAATCAATCAATGTGATACAATACATTAAGAAAAGAAAGAACAAGAACCATATGATCCTTTCAATAGATGCAGAAAAAGCATTTGACAAAGTACAGCATCCTTTCTTGATCAAAACTCTTCAGAGTATAGGGATAGAGGGTACATACCTCAATATCATAAAAGCCATCTATGAAAAATCCACAGCGAATATCATTCTCAATGGGGAAAAACTGAGAGCTTTCCCCCTAAGGTCAGGAATGTGGCAGGGATGTCCACTATCACCACTGCTATTCAACATAGTATTAGGAGTCCTAGCCACAGCAATCAGACAACAAAAAGAAATAAAAGGCATCTAAATTGGCAAAGAAGAAGTCAAACTCTCACTCTTTGCAGATGATATGATCCTTTATGTGGAAAACCCCAAAGACTCCACCCCAAAACTGCTAGAACTCATACAGGAATTCAGTAAAGCGGCAGGATATAAAATCAATGCACAGAAACCCATGGCATTCCTATATACCAACAACAAGACAGAAGACAGAGAAATTAAGGAGTCAATCCCATTTACAATTGCACCCAAAACCATAAGATACCTAGGAATAAATCTAACCAAAGAGGCAAAGGATCTGTACTCAGAAAACTATAAAATACTCATGAAAGAAATTGAGGAAGACACAAAGAAATGGAAAAACATTCCATGCTCGTGGATTGGAAGAACAAATATTGTGAAGATGTCAATGCTACCTAGAGCAATCTACACATTCAATGCAATCCCTATCAAAATACCATCCACTTTTTCCAAAGAAATGGAACAAATAGTCTTAAAATTTGTATGGAACCAGAAAAGACCCTGAATAGCCAGAGGAATGTTGAAAAAGAAAAGCAAAGCCGGCGGCATCACAATTCCGGACTTCCAGCTCTATTACAAAGCTGTCATCAT
>NW_025414803.1:0-1523 GCF_002201575.2 Neomonachus schauinslandi
ATTGCAGGTGAGGGACACAAAATGGCTATATTTCTCTCTTTTCCATGTGCATTCAGCATATGGTTTCAATATACCAGGCTCCCAGCTACCACAGATACTGCAACAAAGCACCTGCCACCATATGGGCCATGTCATCATGATGTGTACTTGTGACTACAGGGAATTTGTCTCAGTTTAGAGAACTGGCAACAATTAATTTTTATACCTAATACGTACTCACAGAATGCTGAATTTAATTAAATGTGTGCATTATAAAAATAAATTTCATAAATGAATATAACCCTAGGGAACATAAAAAAAAATGTTTTAATTCACAGCCTTAAACACTTTGTTACCAGTAATCACACATCTTTAAAGATAGGAGATACATTTATTTATTAACAGATAAAATTAATTAGCAAATTGATTACATTTTAATTATCTGGTTAGTTGGTTAATTATCTAACTGGTTAATTAAGACATGTTCAAATAAATTTATGCTCCAAATTACTCTGAAGTACAGCATCCCCTGTGAATAAAATAGGAAACATCTCCTTTAATTGTAGGGATTAATTGTCTTTTCCCTAAGGCCTCAAACTTTAATTTTTCTTATCTATAAGTATCTGTGGTAGTAGAATTAGATGTACATGCAAATGACTTTCTCTTTTATATTTATGTGACATTTGTCTTTTCCTTAGAAATTCACTCTTTTAAAGACAGCAATAGATTAATGATTACCAAGTTGATTATGTTTGGGATTTATTCATAATGTATACAATATCGACTCCTTATTTAGTTTTTATGTAAATTAATTGGTAAGCAGGGCAAAATTTTTAAATGGGCAGTATCTTTTGTAAATATTAGCACTGTTTTCAGTGTCTAGCATATATGACCACCAACCATTATATCACTAAATCATATAGAGGTTCTTTTCATCAAAATAACTATAAATAAGACATTATAATAAGCTTATGAGTTTAGTAAGTTATTAGTTACTGCTCCATTTTATTACACCATTTATGTATAGCATAACATATTAATGAGTAGGATATTTCTAATTTTCTGTTAATACGATTTATGGCCTCATGCATGCGGCAAGACTTTAGTAAATAATATAAAGGTAGTAGATTTTGGCTCTTAGATAACTGAATCCATAACTTTATAACTCTCAACAACTGTTGATTTTTGTTTCAGTTCTTCCATGGGATACTAGCAGTTATTTTAGGGGCAATAATTAGAGTCAATCACAAATCACATTAATTTTGTTTAAATTTCAAGTTTATTAATGGTACCGAGCAGAAACTCTTTTAAACTTTTGGATTAATTCTGCAAACTCACTGTTCAGAGGGATCACAACCAACACCAAGGAAATACAAATAATTATAAGAACATATACAAGCAGCTATATACCAACAAATTAGGCAATCTGGAAGGAATGGATGCATTCCTAAAAACATATAAACTACCAAAACTAAAACAGAAGGAAAGACAAAACCCGAACAGACCCAAAAGCAGCAAAGAAATTGAAGCAGTAATTAAAAATC
>NW_025414804.1:0-1142 GCF_002201575.2 Neomonachus schauinslandi
AGACACATGAAAAGATGCTCAATATCATCATCATCAGGGAGATTCAAATCAAACTATAATGAGATACCACCTCATACCTGTCAGAATGGCTAAAATCAACATCAACACAACGAAAGAACAAGTGTTTGTGAGGATGTGAAAAAGGAACCCTCTTGCACTATTGATGAGAAAACAAACTGGTCTAGACACTGTGGAAAACAGTATGGAGGTTCCGCAAAAAGTTAAAAACACAAGTACCGTACAAGCCAGTAACCACACTCCTGGGTATTTACCCAAAGAATACAAGAACACTAATTGAAAGGGATATATACACCCCTATGTTTACAGCAGCATTATTGACAATTGCCAAATTCTAGAAGCAGCCCAAGGATCCATCTGTTAATCAGTAGATCAATAAGATGTGGTATGTATGTAAACACACATGCACATACATATAAACCATATAAATACATATGTATTTATATACATATATATAATATATATTATAACATACACACACACACACACAGACACACCAAAAACGGAAAATTATACAGCCATAAAAAATAACGAGATCTTGCTATTTGCAACAACATGGATGGAGCTTGAGTGTATTATGGTAAGTGAAATAAGCCGGTCAGTGAGAACAGATACCATGGGATCTGTATATTAACTATATAGAATGGAAAAATTAATAATAAAAAATAAACTGGGAATAAAAAGAAAGAGATGGCTTTATTTACTTTTAATTTTATTTCAGTATAGTCAAAAGGTAATTTTGCATTAGTTTTAGGTGCAAGAACTTGAGGTTCCACAACTTGAGATTCCACAAGCTTAAATATTATGCTGCTATGCTCACCACAAGTGCAGTTACCATCAGTCGCCATACAACAGAATTACAATATCAGTGACTATGTTCCCTATGCTGTGCCTATTAATAAACCCAATTAAAAATGGGTTTATTAATTATTGTAGTGTGGGGAGCACCCATCTTAGGGGAATCATAGGACAGCTCAGGATGAAAATTATAGAAAGAATATATAATGTTTAGGTTTGTGTTAGGTGATTGTGCAAGGCTTTTAGGAAGTGGGGTTTGCTTTGGTATTAAATTGAGAGAAGCATGTCCATGCTTGCTCATGCAAGCATGAGGAATTCTATGACTG
>NW_025414804.1:1242-1523 GCF_002201575.2 Neomonachus schauinslandi
ACAGTCATTCATTTGTAGGAAAGGGAAATGCTCAGTAGTTTTTTGACCTGGCTGATGTTCGTGTTGTGTCTATGTTCACACAGGATCGGGCAGGGTCTTGTTTTTGCCGTGGTCCATCATGGTCACAGAGTTGCTGTATTCAATATTCAATATTGATGGTATTAGTTTCCTATTGCTGATAGAACACATTACTCTACCCTTATTAGCTTTCAAAACACCAGTTTATTTCCTTATACTTCATGGGGTCAGAAGTCTGAAATTGGTCTCACTGAGCTAAAATC
>NW_025414805.1:0-1522 GCF_002201575.2 Neomonachus schauinslandi
AGTAGTGGAAATTAAGTGGTTTTGGATATTTTTCAAGAAATTATGGCATCCTAGTTAAAAGTATGGACGGACTTTGAGGCTAATGTGCCTGGGTTCACATCCCAGCTCTACCTCTTACTACCTGTGTGATTTTGCGCAAGTTACTTAACCTCACTCTGTCATATTTTCCACTTGTCAAATGGAGAAGATAATACCTTGCTATTGGGGTTTTTTAGGATTAAATTATTTAATACATGTGAAATTATGTAAAACATGAAATTCAATAAGGGCTATTATTATTAGAAATATTTTCACCATTGAGTGGGATTTTTTGTTTGTTTTAGTTTTGTACCTTTATGAAGATAAGGAAAGTTTGCTACGAAGTTGTTTTTTCATGAATGAGTTAAATTTTTATCAAATCATGTGTGTTAATCTATTGGGAAGAACATATGGAGTCTCTCCTTCATCTATGTATGTGGCAAATGGTATTATTATTGTTTTTTAATCTTGGAAAAAAAATGCTTGAAAACCCTAAATGTTAGAATATAATGCGGATTCCATTTACTCAAGTTTATATAGCGTTATTGCATTCACGTTGAGGTGAGATTGGCCTCTAATTTTCTTTTATTGTCCAATTTGGTTAACAAGCTTTATAAGGGTAATTTTCTTTTTCTATTCTCTGCAAATGTTTATATAAGATAGAAATAACCTGTTCCTTTTTTCCCCGTCTTTTTCTTTATTTTGTTTTTCCATCATGATAAGTGTACTCTTTAATCCCCATCACCTGTTTCACCCATCCCCTCACCCCCCTCCCCACCGGTAACCATCAGTTTATTCTCATAGTTAAGACTCTGTTTCTTAGTTTGTCTCTCTCTCTCTCTTTTTTTCCTTTGCTGGTTTGTTTTGTTTCTAAAATTCTACCTGTGAGTGAAATCATATGGTATTTGTATTTCTCTGACTAACTTATTTTGCTTTGCTTAGCATTATACTCTCTAGCTCCATCCATGCCTTTGCAAATGGCAAGATTTCATTCCTTTTTATAACTGAATAATATTTCATTGTGTGTGTGTGTTTGTGTGTGTGTGTGTGTATTCATACCACTTCTTTATCCATTCATCTGTTGATGGACATTGGGCTCCTTCCATATTTTGGCTATTGTAAATAATGCTGCAATAAACATAGGAATGCATGTATCCTTTTGAATTAGTTTTTTTTGTATTTTGGGGAAATACCCAGTAGTACAATTACTGGATCAAAGGGTAGTTCTATTGTTTCACCATTGATTATGATGTTGACTGTGGATTTTTCATATAGGTTCTTTATTATGTTGAGGTATGTTCCCTGTAGACCTACTTAGCAGAGAGTTTTTATCATGCATGGATGTTGTACTTTGTTGAATGGTTTTTCTGCATCTATTGAAATGATCATATGGTTTTTATTCTTTCTCTCAGTGATGTGACATATCAGGTTGATTGTTTTGGGACTATTGAACCACACTTGCATCTTGGGAATAAATCCCACTCGATTGTGGTGTATGATTTTT
>NW_025414806.1:0-1522 GCF_002201575.2 Neomonachus schauinslandi
TGTGTCTCAATATCAAATTAGTAGATATGTATCTATAATACGCTCATCTTTAATATTTGTGCAACGATATAAAAATCATAATAATCAATCTTAACAATAATGATTTAACAATCAGCATTCCAACATTACAGTATCCTGAGTTTATCTACATGTTTACTTTTACCAACGAGTTTTATTTTTCATTTATTTTCTGTATACCAAATAGCATTTTTACATTCCAGCCTGAAGAATACCCTTTAGTATTTCTATTATGATTGATTTAGTGGTGAAGACTTTTTTCAGAATTTTTTAATGTGGAAAAATCTCTTTTTCAATCCAAAGAATGATTTTGCTGGGTAGAGTGTTCTTTTTCTTTTTTTGTTTTTTTTTATTGTTATGTTAATCCCCATACATTACATCATTAGTTTTAGATGTAGTGTTCCATGATTCATTGTCTGTGCCTAACACCCAGTGCTCCATGCAGAACGTGCCCTCTTTAATACCCATCACCAGGCTAACCCATCCTCCAACCCCACTCCCCTCTAGAACCCTCAGTTTGTTTTTCAGAGTCCATCGTCTCTCATGGTTCGTCTATCCCTCCAATTTCCCCTCCTTCATTTTTCCCCTTCTGCTATCTTCTTCTCTTTTTTTTTCTTAACATATATTGCATTATTTGTTTCATAGGTACAGATCTGAGATTCAATAGCCTTGCACAATTCACAGTGCTTACCAGAGCACATACCTTCCCCAGTGTTTATCACCGAGTCACCCCATCCCTCCCACCCCAACCCCACTCCAGCAACCCTCAGTTTGTATCCTGAGATTAAGAATTCCTCATATCAGTGAGGTCATATGATACATGTGGATTGTGTGTTCTTGATTGGTAGTGTTGGTCTTGTTTCCAGAACCTTGATTATATAATCCTATTCCCTTCTGGCTTGCTACCTTTCTGTTGAAAAATCTGGTGGTTGTTTTATGAGGGTTCCCTTATGCATAACAAATTGCTTTTTCTCTTGCTGTTTTTAAGGTTCTCTTGCGTATTTCACTTTTAACAATTTAATAATTTAATAATAATACTACTAATAATAAAAATGATGATAATAAATAATAATAATAATTTAACTATAGTATGCCTTGTTGTCTCTTTGGATTCATCTATTTTGGTCATTCCTAGGCTTCCTGGTTCTGGATGACTATTTCGTTCCCCATATTATGGAACAGTTCAGGTTTATTTCTTGGTAAGTGACTGTCCCTTAAAATTTCTCTTCTCCTTTGTTCCCCTAACAGGCACATTTGTCGACCCGAGTGTGTCCAATAAGTCCTGAAAGCAATGCTCATTTTTAAAAACTCTTTTTTCTTTTGATTCTTTGACTGGATTAATTCTGCTGACTTACCTTCTGTTAATAGATGCAGTCTGCTATTGGAACTGCTATATTGAAAGTTTCAGTTCAGTTAATATATTCTTCAGCTCTGTGATGTCTTTCATTTTTAAAATTATTTTATTTAAATTCAATCTAATTAACATTTACTTTATTAATAGTTT
>NW_025414807.1:0-1522 GCF_002201575.2 Neomonachus schauinslandi
AAAAATCATACACCACAATCGAGTGGGATTTATTCCCAAGATGCAAGTGTGGTTCAATAGTCCCAAAACAATCAACCTGATATGTCACATCACTGAGAGAAAGGATAAAAACCATATGATCATTTCAATAGATGCAGAAAAACCATTCAACAAAGTACAACATCCATGCATGATAAAAACTCTCTGCTAAGTAGGTCTACAGGGAACATACCTCAACATAATAAAGAACCTATATGAAAAATCCACAGTCAACATCATAATCAATGGTGAAACAATAGAACTACCCTTTGATCCAGTAATTGTACTACTGGGTATTTCCCCAAAATACAAAAAAAACTAATTCAAAAGGATACATGCATTCCTATGTTTATTGCAGCATTATTTACAATAGCCAAAATATGGAAGGAGCCCAATGTCCATCAACAGATGAATGGATAAAGAAGTGGTATGAATACACACACACACACACAAACACACACACACAATGAAATATTATTCAGTTATAAAAAGGAATGAAATCTTGCCATTTGCAAAGGCATGGATGGAGCTAGAGAGTATAATGCTAAGCAAAGCAAAATAAGTTAGTCAGAGAAATACAAATACCATATGATTTCACTCACAGGTAGAATTTTAGAAACAAAACAAACCAGCAAAGGAAAAAAAGAGAGAGAGAGAGACAAACTAAGAAACAGAGTCTTAACTATGAGAATAAACTGATGGTTACCGGTGGGGAGGGGGGTGAGGGGATGGGTGAAACAGGTGATGGGGATTAAAGAGTACACTTATCATGATGGAAAAACAAAATAAAGAAAAAGACGGGGAAAAAAGGAACAGGTTATTTCTATCTTATATAAACATTTGCAGAGAATAGAAAAAGAAAATTACCCTTATAAAGCTTGTTAACCAAATTGGACAATAAAAGAAAATTAGAGGCCAATCTCACCTCAACGTGAATGCAATAACGCTATATAAACTTGAGTAAATGGAATCCGCATTATATTCTAACATTTAGGGTTTTCAAGCATTTTTTTTCCAAGATTAAAAAACAATAATAATACCATTTGCCACATACATAGATGAAGGAGAGACTCCATATGTTCTTCCCAATAGATTAACACACATGATTTGATAAAAATTTAACTCATTCATGAAAAAACAACTTCGTAGCAAACTTTCCTTATCTTCATAAAGGTACAAAACTAAAACAAACAAAAAATCCCACTCAATGGTGAAAATATTTCTAATAATAATAGCCCTTATTGAATTTCATGTTTTACATAATTTCACATGTATTAAATAATTTAATCCTAAAAAACCCCAATAGCAAGGTATTATCTTCTCCATTTGACAAGTGGAAAATATGACAGAGTGAGGTTAAGTAACTTGCGCAAAATCACACAGGTAGTAAGAGGTAGAGCTGGGATGTGAACCCAGGCACATTAGCCTCAAAGTCCGTCCATACTTTTAACTAGGATGCCATAATTTCTTGAAAAATATCCAAAACCACTTAATTTCCACTACT
>NW_025414808.1:0-1520 GCF_002201575.2 Neomonachus schauinslandi
ATAATGTGTATCAATGATACTTCAATTTAGCAATTGATTAAACTGAAAAAATAAAAATATAAAACCGCTACCTCACAAAGATTCTGGGGCTGGGCTCCCGCTACCAAGCATACTGGGCAGTTGATTGGGGCCAGGCCCAGCTGCCCAAGACCTGCTGAAGGAGTGTGCCCTGCACATGCAGGGCTGCTCAGTGCAGGGTTCCCAGGGATCTGGAACAGGGCAACGGTTTGCAGATGCTGGTTCCAGGAGCTGGCACTCGGGGTACAAGGGGTTTGTACAGTCACATGCCTTCTATGCACAACACAGCCTAGGCTCACCTTAGGCACAGCTGGAGGATACTGGACTAGCCAGGGCAAGGAAGGGCCACTGGCTGGCAATTTCTCCAATAAGAGAGAGCTGGGCTGTCTGGCAAGAGAGACACCTGGGCCCCAATCAGGCAACCGGTCCAGACGTACTGTGCATGGACTGTGCCTGTGGGCCTAGCGGTTCAGGGTTGCCTGGGATCTGGAATAAGGCGAGTGTCCAGGTCATAGGCTCCGTCTCTACACAAATAAGGGGGTATGTCTAACTTCAAGGCATAACCTGCAGAAATGAGCATAAGTTTCCCAAAGGCACAGCTGGAAGAGACTAGAATATATTCCCAGGGAGGTGCTAGTTGGCTGGAAGGTGATTCTTCTCAGAAGAGTCCTCTGGGTTCCCTGGTTCTGGAAGAGCCCTGGACCCGATTAGGCTACAAGTCCAAATTAGGATTTGCAGCTGCTGCCTCAATGTGATTCTCAGGGAATGAGCTGGGGACAGTGCTCCCCAAATCTGGGGCCGGAGGCCCTCCCACCCACTCTGTGCTGCTCTGCAAGCAGGTGAGCTCCAGGGGAAGCTGGTGGCCTCTCAGGCTGAAGTGACACATTTCCCTCTCTCAGGGGTCTTCATCCATTCTTGCTCACCACAAGTCCCTCTCCATTGGGTTGCTTGGGCCCCATGGTAGGAAGAAACTCACCGGCTGTGTCCGCACCACACCGTGCTCGGGCCTCCAGTGGAGGCTCCATGGTGCAAGGACCTGGGCTTTGCTCACCTCGCAGCCAGAGCAGGGCTGTCTCCAAACAGGCACCTAGAAATGCTGCAGGAAGGATGGATCCTGCCACGAAGTCAGGGATGAAGTAAACCAGGAGCTCTACTCAGGTAGAAATCTTGTAGAGTCAAAAACTCCACCTCCCAGCCTGTGGGAGGAGTCTCCCACATGATCCAAGCAGCCTCTATTGGAGAGCACAGCCCTGTCCCTCACAGCTACTCCAGCCCTGAAAGACCCTGTGATATCTAATCCCACAGCAACCTCGGGGGCCAGCACTGATGTGGGGAACAAAGGCAGAGGAAAAATTATTAAATTTCCTTATACCTACAGCCCACTGATAAACCCTTGAAACAGGCAGAGAGACATTCGTCTAGGGACTCAACTGCCTCTATTGATACTCTGCTAAGGGGGAAAGGCAACCCTATCCCAAAAGCACCCCCAACTGCCAGATCCC
>NW_025414809.1:0-1520 GCF_002201575.2 Neomonachus schauinslandi
CATATAGCTTTTGTGATATGGTGGCATGTTCCCTCTATCCTTACACTGTGGAGAGTTTTAATCAAGAAAGGATGCTGTATTTTTCAAATGCTTTTTCTGCATTACTTGAAAGGATCTTATGGTTCTTATGTTTTCTTTTGTTAATGTGATATATCATGTTTCTTGATTTGCAAATGTTGAACCACCCTTGCAACCCAGGAATAAATCCCACTTGATCATGGTGAATAATCCTTTTAAGATCTTGTGGGATCCTATTGGCTAGTATCTTGATGAGTATTTTGGCATCCATGCTCGTGAGGGATATTAGTCTGTATTTCTCCTTGTTGTTGGGGTTTCTGCCTGGTTTGGGGATCAAGATAATGCTGGCCTCATAGAGTAAGTTTGCAAGTTTTCCTTCCATTTCTATATTTGGAATCATCTTTAGAAGAAGAGATATAAGTTCTTCTTTAAATGTTTGGTAACATTCCCCTGGCAAGCCATCTAGCCCTGGACTCTTGTTTGTTGGGAGATTTTTAATTACTGCTTCAATTTCTTTGCTGCTTTTGGGTCTGTTCAGGTTTTCCCTTTCCTTCTGTTTTAGTTTTGGTAGTTTATATGTTTTTAGGAATGCATCCATTCCTTCCAGATTGCCTAATTTGTTGGCATATAGCTGCTTGTATATGTTCTTATAATTATTTGTATTTCCTTGGTGTTGGTTGTGATCCCTCTGAACAGTGAGTTTGCAGAATTAATCCAAAAGTTTAAAAGAGTTTCTGCTCAGTACCATTAATAAACTTGAAATTTAAACAAAATTAATTTTCACCTTTTTGTGATTGACTCTAATTATTGCCCCTAAAATAACTGATAGTATCCCATGGAAGAACTGAAACAAAAATCAACAGTTGTTGAGAGTTATAAAGTTATGGATTCAGTTATCTAAGAGCCAAAATGTACTACCTTTATATTATTTACTAAAGTCTTGCCGCATGCATGAGGCCATAAATCGTATTAACAGAAAATTAGAAATATCCTACTCATTAATATGTTATGCTATACATAAATTGTGTAATAAAATGGAGCAGTAACTAATAACTTACTAAACCCATAAGCTTATTATAATGTCTTACTTATAGTTATTTTGATGAAAAGAACCTCTATATGATTTAGTGATATAATGGTTAGTGGTCATATATGCTAGACACTGAAAACAGTGCTAATATTTACAAAAGATACTGCCCATTTAAAAATTTTGCCCTACTTACCAATTAATTTACATAAAAACTAAATAAGGAGTCGATATTGTATAATTATGAATAAATCCCAAACATAATCATCATGGTAATCAGTAATCTATTGCTGTCTTTAAAAGAGTGAATTTGTCAGGAAAAGACAAATGTCACATAAATATAAAAGAGACTGCATGTACATCTAATTCTACTACCATAGATACTTATAGATAAGAAAAATTAAAGTTTGAGGCTTTAGGGAAAAGACAATTAATCCCTACAATTAAAGGAGATGTTTCCTATTTTATTCACAGG
>NW_025414810.1:0-1519 GCF_002201575.2 Neomonachus schauinslandi
CTAACACTACTGCTCCCTGTGTGCATAGGAATGCTAAGTGCTCCACACTGATTGGGCAGGAAGAAGCCGGTAAAGAATCCTAGCTTCAGCTCATTCGCCTCTCCACAGGGTGGCAGCATTTCCAACTCTACTGGAGTGCCAACCTGGGGAATGAGTCCCAGCAGAATTCTGAGGGAGAAATAAGCATGGGCAGAAGGCATACGAGTCGAACTCAACTCTTGTTTCGGGAAACTAGATCGGCTCTCCTGTGTGTGCGTGGAGTCCTAAGTGCCATCCACCCAACGCAAAGGAACCAAACTGTACAGAAGCCGTGCCTCAGCAAAGATCGCCCTTCCTGAGCGTGAACTTCATCTCTTGGGAGTTTTTGTCATAGCATGAGAAATGGAACCTAACCGTAACCCGGACTGAGAAGCAGGCCTGTAAGGAAGGCTGCTGTTGACTCACCTCTGGTTTTAGGAGATTAGCACTGCTGTACCCTGTGTGCTTGGATGCCTAGTTACCAGGCTGCTAAGAGCAAGAATCAATGCTATAGAATGACTGCGCTTTAGCTAACACTGCTGTTCCTGAAGCCAGAGGAATTTTACAGTGCTCGTGTTTGAGAGACTGGGCAAAGGGTCCCATACGTGAAATGGAGTGAGAAACAGGCCGGTGCGGAAGGCAGCTCTCAACTCACCTCTTGTTTACGAGGGAAAGGACCCTTGCCGCGGGTGTGCCTGCAGGCCTAAAGCCAACCACCTAAGTCAAAGGAACAACTCTGTGGCGAATTCCTGCTTTGGCTAAAAGAGCCATGCCTGAGGGGGGACGCATTTGGCTGTGTGCATGCGTGAGCGCCCTGCAAGGGAGTCCAAAACCATTTTCCGTGTGAGGCTCAGGCCCTGGCAGAAGGCAGACCACGACACCCCACTTGTTTCATGAAGCTAGCACTGCGGCCCCACTTTTGCATGCAAGTCTAATCGCTAGCGTTCTAACATGGAGAAACAACAGTGTAGAGAAACCGTGCCTTGGCTACCGTCGACCTCTCTATGGGAGGAAGCAGTTGAGGGTGGACTGTGCGTGAGAGCCTGGGGACGGCTTCCATTTCGTAAAATCGGGGTGGAGACAGGCTGGTAGAGAAGGCAGCTCTCAACTCCCATCATGCTTAGGGGCTAGTACCATTGCCCCGGGTGTGCGTGCAGGCTTAAAGACAGCCACCTAACTCCAAGGAAAACCTCGGTAGAGAATGCGTGCTTCAGCTAAAACAGCCGCTCCTGAGGGTGGAAGCATTGTGTGTGGGTGCGTGAGAGCATTGCAAGGGAGTCGCAAAGCAAAATCCGAAGGAGACTCAGTCCTTGGCAGAAGGCAGCACAGGACTCCCCGCCTTGGTGCATCAAGCTACCACTAAGGCCCCACTTCTGCATGCAAGTCTAATCGCTAGCATGCTGATTCGAAGAAACAACACTGTAGAGAAACCGTGCTTTCGCTGCCGTTGAACACTCTGTGGAAGGAAGCAGTTGAGGGTGTACTGTGTGTGAGAGCCTGG
>NW_025414811.1:0-1519 GCF_002201575.2 Neomonachus schauinslandi
GCTGCATCCCAAAGATTTTGAATAGTTGTGTTTTCATTTTCATTGGTTTCCATGTATTTTTTAATTCTTCTTTACTTTCCTGGTTGACCCATTCATTCTTCAGTAGGATGCTCTTTAGCCTCCATGTATTTGAGTTCTTTCTGACTTTCCTCTTGTGATTCAGTTCTAGTTTCAAAGCATTGTGGTCCGAAAATAGGCAGGGAATGATCCCAATCTTCTGGTACCGGTTGAGACCTGATTTATGACCTAGGATGTTATCTATTCTGGAGAATGTTCCATGGGCACTAGAGAAGAATGTGTATTCCGTTGCTTTGGGGTGGAATGTTCTGAATAGGTCTGTGAAGTCCATTTAGTCCAGTGTGTCATTTAAGTTCTTTATTTCCTTGTTGATCTTTTGCTTAGACGATCTGTCCATTTCAATGAGGGGGGTGTTAAAGTCCCCCACTATTATTGTATTGTTGTCGAACTGTTTCTTTGCTTTTGTTATTAATTGGCTTATATAATTGGCTGCTCCCATGTTAGGGGCATAGATATTTACAATTGTTAGATCTTCTTGTTGGATAGATCCTTTAAGTAAGATATAGTGTCCTTCCTCATCTCTTATTACAGTCTTTGGTTTAAAATCTAATTTGTCTGATATAAGGATTGCCACCCCAGCTTTCTTTTGGTGTCCATTAGCATGGTAAATGGTTTTCCACCCCCTCACTTTCAATCTGGGGGTGTCGTTGGTTCTAACATGAGTCTCTTGCAGACAGCATATCGATGGGTCTTGTTTTTTTATCCAATCTGATAGCCTGCGTCTTTTGATTGGGGCATTGAGCCCATTTACATTCAGGGTAACTATTGAAAGATAGGAATTTAGTGCCATTGTATTGCCTGTAAGGTGACTGTTACCGTATATTGTCTGTGTTCTTTTCTGGTCTATGTTGCTTTTAGGCTCTCTCTTTGCTTAGAGGACCCCTTTCAAGATTTCTTCTAGGGCTGGTTTTGTGTTTGCAAATTCCTTTAGTTTTTGTTTGTCCTGGAAGCTTTTTATCTTTCCTTCAATTTTCAATGACAGCCTAGCTGGATATAGTATTCTTGGCTGCATATTTTTCTCATTTAGTGCTCTGAAGATATCCTGCCAGTCCTTTCTGGCCTGCCAGGTCTCTGTGGATAGGTCTGTTGCCAATCTAATGTTTCTACCCTTGTAGATTACATATCTCTTCTCCCGAGCTGCTTTCAGGATTTTCTCTTTGTCTATGAGACTCGTAAGTTTTACTATTAGAAATTGGGGTGTTGACCTATTTTTATTGATTTTGAGAGGGGTTCTCTGTGCTTCCTGGATTTTCATGCCTGTTTCCTTCCCCAAATTAGGGAAGTTCTCTGTTGTAATTTGCTCCATTATACCTTCTGCTCCCCTCTCTCTTTCTTCTTCTTCTGGGATCCCAATTATTCTAATGTTGTTTCGTCTTATGGTATCGCTTATCTCTCGAATTCTGCCCTCATGATCCAGTAGTTGTTTATCTTTTTCTCAGGT
>NW_025414812.1:0-1519 GCF_002201575.2 Neomonachus schauinslandi
TTTATTTGAGAGAGAGACAGAGAGAGAGCACGGGTCGGGGAGGGACAGAGGGAGAAGCAGATTCCCTGCTGAGCAGGGAGCCTGACATGGGGCTCCATCCCAGGACCCCAAGATCGTGACCTGAGCCGAAGGCAGACGCTTAACCGACTGAGCCACCCAGGTGCCCCAACATCCTTGTTTTTTTAACTAGTTACTTGGGTCTTGAGATGTTCAGTTTAGTAGAAGACCCTATACTTTCCCTTGAGGGCTATCTCCTATACTTTCCGCCTTGAATTTTCCAAGAACCTGAGGAGTTCCCTAAGACCAAAGAGACCATCTTTTTTCACAAGTCATTTGGAAGGAAAAGACATCCTTATCATTCCCTTGTTTCCTCTGATTCTACTACTACAGCATTGCCATTGAAACTGGTTCTGCAGGGCGCCTGGGTGGCTCAGTTGGTTAAGCGACTGCCTTTGGCTCAGGTCATGATCCTGGAGTCCCAGGATTGAGTCCCGCATCAGGCTCCCTGCTCAGCGGGGAGTCTGCTTCTCCCTCTGACCCTCCCCCGTCTCACGCTCTCTCTCTCAAATAAATAAATAAATAAATAAATCTTCAAAAAAAAAAAAGTAAGAAAGAAACTGGTTCTGCAGTCTGGTCATGATTGACCTTTGCTCCTAGGATGCCCTTGCTGATCCACATTCCTCAGTCTTCATGGTGATCCACAGTTAGACTTCAAAGTTACAACTTTTTTTTCGTTTACTACATATGCTTCTATGCTCAGCTATTCCAAAGCACCAGCACCCTGTTCTGTCAGCTGGGCCTCCTGGCTTTAGCCAGACACACCCTTCCCTTCACACTCAAAAGCCTTACGTGAAGCCCATATGTTAGCCCAGACCTTCAGGATGAATTATCCTTGTCTCTTCTTTAAAAGATTTTATTTATTTATTTGAGAGAGAGAGAATGAGAGAGCGAGTACATGAGAGGGGGGAGGGTCAGAGGGAGAAGCAGACTCCCCGCCGAGCAGGGAGCCCGATGCGGGGCTCGATCCCAGGACCCCGGGATCATGACCTGAGCCGAAGGCAGTCGCTTAAACAACTGAGCAACCCAGGCGCCCTATCCTTGTCTCTTCTGCCAGCAGATGGTAGTTGGGACCATTCTAAGCTGTTAAAGAGGTTCAAATAATGCTGCAGGAAGAGACTGGACCTCTCTTTCTCCTTTGTTACTAGACCTATATCCCAAGCCTGCTTTAAATCGTATGGAGCGCCTTTTCTTATTAGGTGATGAAAGGTCTCATATTGCCCTTCCCAGAGTAGTGGGCATCACCTTTCCCGAAAGGCCATGTTTTGGGTTTAATATTTCATTAAATCCTCTTAACAACTTTGTAAAATAAGGCAGTAAGTTGTCTGTTTTATAGAGGAAGACTCTGAGCCCAAGAGAAGTGGCTTGTCCAAGAGGAAATAGCTGTGAGACTTAGGACTTCTGAGTTCTAGACACTTTCCATTATGGCAAGCTAACTCTGATTTACTAATTACTAAATTAC
>NW_025414813.1:0-946 GCF_002201575.2 Neomonachus schauinslandi
AAGGCAGAGAGCCCCCAACAAAATCCACCCAGGGAGGTCCATACCAAGGCACATTATATTTAAAATAGCAAAATGTAATGATAAAGAGTGAACTTTAAAACCAGCAAGAGGTCAATTGCTGGGAAGATGGTAAAGTAGGAGGACCCTAAGCTCACCTTGTCCTGCAGATACAACTATATAACACTCACATCAATGTAACCAACTCAGAAAAAGGCCAAAAGGTTGGCAGAACGAACCCCAAAACTAAATGTAGAGAAGAGGGAACATTGAAGAGGATAGGAAGGGCAGAGATGGCAGTGAAGCTAAAGGGACCTTGGGACTTCCCATGAAAGGAAGGGACACATTGGCATGGAGAGGGGAGAGAAACACTATCACACTGGGGAGCCCCCATGGGGAGGACAAATCTCCATATCTTTTTGCTTTGAAAACCAGAGGGACCTAGTTTGAAACAGTCACTACTTATCCTCCTGGCAGTGAACCCCACCAGCCCATGCTTTGGTGGATCCACCCCTCTAGCCAGGCAGTCATCAGAAGATCAGAACACAAACCTTACAAACACTGCGTGTCCTGACCCTCCCCAGGTGGGGGGTATGTCTCCTCTAATACCCTCTTGGGCAGAACCCATCCAACCTGAGAAGGACTAGACCATTTCCAAAGGAACTCCTCTGCCATAGACAAAGAAAGATAATCACACACACCAGTGAGACAGCAGCCTCAGCAGTGAGCTGTAGGCAGAAAACTGGCTTGATTACAGGCTGTGCCTGCCAATAAAATCTTCTACATGGACAACACAGGGAAAGCTCCCTGTAGCCTGATGCTACTACATCTATGGCAAATATCTGGGCTGACTCAAGTCAAGTCCAAGGTGGCTCCAGACAGGTCCACTTACACCACAGGGCTCAAACCCTGCCCAAAACAGGCAGAGAGCCACCACAGGTGACTGGAA
>NW_025414813.1:1046-1518 GCF_002201575.2 Neomonachus schauinslandi
TGCCCAAAACAGGCAGAGAGCCACCACAGGTGACTGGAATGAAGGAAGAAGTGGGTAAACCACAACAGCACAGCTTACACAACCCACATAGAAGACACCCCTGAAAGGCAGGGTTCTGGTGAACATAGGACACTGCACCGGGGATCACTGCAGGACCTCTTCATAAGGCCACTACTTCAAAAAGCCAGGAGATAGAGCTGACATCCCTAGTACACAGAAACAAATACAGATTTAGGAAAAAAATGAGGAGACAGAGGAATATGGGCCAAATGAAAGTACAGGAGAAAACAAAAGCAAGATACCTAAGCAAAAGGGATGACTAATATGCCTCATAGATATCTGTTTGTTTGTTTTCGGTGATCTATTGTAGTTTATTATGTAAAAGTACAATAGATTTTTAGGGAAGAGATAATACACACAACAGCAATAAGAGAAAATTCACCATTTTTGTCAACATGCCATGAAATATCTA
>NW_025414814.1:0-1518 GCF_002201575.2 Neomonachus schauinslandi
TTTGAACTAACATTCCTTCATCTGCACTTCCAAGACCCTTAGATTCTTCCTGGTAGGTCTAGCTCTTTGTATGTATCTCGAATTTTCATGACTAGATTGTTAGCCCTTTGATGAGGCTATGCACTGTCAAGGAATTAAAGGCTCACTAAGCCATAATCTCTGTCCTTTAGGAGAGCCTCTCAATGTTAATGTTTATATGAATCCGCCTGGTGATACTGTTAAAATGAGTTTCTGATATAGTATATCTGGGGCAGAGGCTGATGTTCTGATTTTCTAACAAGCTCACAGGCGAAAGCAACACTACCAGGCCCAGGATCACACTTATTTAAGGCCACAAGGAGGTAGGAGCTCACTCAAGCAAGGGGCAGACACCTTGAAAGGATGTATTTTCACTACAGATCAAGAACAAAGTGCTATGGGAACAGCAGGGAGGACATGATTTACTCTGCCTGGGTAGGAAGGCTGTGAAGGAGTGTCTTGTAAATGTCATGAGGAGGGCTGTTCCAGGTGAGCTGTGAAGACTGAGTAGCGTCTTTCCAGGTAAAGGGAGGAAGGACACATGGGTTGAGTGAACAGCGTGAACTACATGACAAAGAAGAGCATTGTGTATGGTGTGTTCAGGTAGCAGTGAGGGAGGAGTATATGGTACTTTGGGGTATAGTCAGGAGTAGAGGGGACAGCAGGAGTCGAGTCGAGAAGGCATATTGGACTGGATCGTGAAAAGCACTGCACTTTAATAGTCCAAACGTTTAATGGTGAGATTCGAGAAATGATAAACTGCTGAGAGAGAAATCCTAGTGGGTGAGTGGTGGTCTTCGCACCACCCTTTCATTGAGCCACATGGCCAAGGTGGACGCCATCTGCTCCTGGATTTAGCTCTCCTTTCAAATTTTAATGGGATGTCAGAGAGATTTTCAAAATCCCATGATTGATAAAGCATAATCAATCCCTTTCACTGGCTGGAGATTAAGCTGGTTTTTAAAAAGCACTTAGCATTTTCAAGGGTACTTTTATAGGCATCTCCACAAATCTATGAAGCTACAAACTTTATTTAGCAGTTACAGACGAGACTACTACTGCTTACAGGGTTGTATTCTTCCATTCTGTTTCAGATTTCAGTCCAGCTGTTCTGGGATCTTTTATTTTAGAAACTGGAAAACCAGGGCTATTAATAGAGTCAGGCAGCCAATTTAAATCTGATAATGTGCTGACACTTGGCTGCATACTTCAGCACAGATGCCCATGTGTACAATGTGTATTTATTTCTGTACAAATGTGTACATGCATATGGATAAAGAATCGCAAATACTATGAAGTCGGCACTTAATATTTCACAGGGCCACCTGGGAGTTATTCTCTGCCTCATAAATAGGACACTCTTTGACATGTAAACATCATTTAGAAGATAAGTTCAACCTGTAGGCTCAGGAGTCGTAAGGATTATAAGTACACACAACCCTTCCTCTGGGTGGAAAAGAGATCCATAGAAAACCACAACATTCTAGCTAAACTCCCCTT
>NW_025414815.1:0-1518 GCF_002201575.2 Neomonachus schauinslandi
TTTGAACTAACATTCCTTCATCTGCACTTCCAAGACCCTTAGATTCTTCCTGGTAGGTCTAGCTCTTTGTATGTATCTCGAATTTTCATGACTAGATTGTTAGCCCTTTGATGAGGCTATGCACTGTCAAGGAATTAAAGGCTCACTAAGCCATAATCTCTGTCCTTTAGGAGAGCCTCTCAATGTTAATGTTTATATGAATCCGCCTGGTGATACTGTTAAAATGAGTTTCTGATATAGTATATCTGGGGCAGAGGCTGATGTTCTGATTTTCTAACAAGCTCACAGGCGAAAGCAACACTACCAGGCCCAGGATCACACTTATTTAAGGCCACAAGGAGGTAGGAGCTCACTCAAGCAAGGGGCAGACACCTTGAAAGGATGTATTTTCACTACAGATCAAGAACAAAGTGCTATGGGAACAGCAGGGAGGACATGATTTACTCTGCCTGGGTAGGAAGGCTGTGAAGGAGTGTCTTGTAAATGTCATGAGGAGGGCTGTTCCAGGTGAGCTGTGAAGACTGAGTAGCGTCTTTCCAGGTAAAGGGAGGAAGGACACATGGGTTGAGTGAACAGCGTGAACTACATGACAAAGAAGAGCATTGTGTATGGTGTGTTCAGGTAGCAGTGAGGGAGGAGTATATGGTACTTTGGGGTATAGTCAGGAGTAGAGGGGACAGCAGGAGTCGAGTCGAGAAGGCATATTGGACTGGATCGTGAAAAGCACTGCACTTTAATAGTCCAAACGTTTAATGGTGAGATTCGAGAAATGATAAACTGCTGAGAGAGAAATCCTAGTGGGTGAGTGGTGGTCTTCGCACCACCCTTTCATTGAGCCACATGGCCAAGGTGGACGCCATCTGCTCCTGGATTTAGCTCTCCTTTCAAATTTTAATGGGATGTCAGAGAGATTTTCAAAATCCCATGATTGATAAAGCATAATCAATCCCTTTCACTGGCTGGAGATTAAGCTGGTTTTTAAAAAGCACTTAGCATTTTCAAGGGTACTTTTATAGGCATCTCCACAAATCTATGAAGCTACAAACTTTATTTAGCAGTTACAGACGAGACTACTACTGCTTACAGGGTTGTATTCTTCCATTCTGTTTCAGATTTCAGTCCAGCTGTTCTGGGATCTTTTATTTTAGAAACTGGAAAACCAGGGCTATTAATAGAGTCAGGCAGCCAATTTAAATCTGATAATGTGCTGACACTTGGCTGCATACTTCAGCACAGATGCCCATGTGTACAATGTGTATTTATTTCTGTACAAATGTGTACATGCATATGGATAAAGAATCGCAAATACTATGAAGTCGGCACTTAATATTTCACAGGGCCACCTGGGAGTTATTCTCTGCCTCATAAATAGGACACTCTTTGACATGTAAACATCATTTAGAAGATAAGTTCAACCTGTAGGCTCAGGAGTCGTAAGGATTATAAGTACACACAACCCTTCCTCTGGGTGGAAAAGAGATCCATAGAAAACCACAACATTCTAGCTAAACTCCCCTT
>NW_025414816.1:0-1517 GCF_002201575.2 Neomonachus schauinslandi
AGCACAGCTAGTATCTTGAAAAACATCATTCTGAACTCTAGTTCTGACGTCATACTAACGTCGGTATTGATTAGGTCCCTGGCAGTCGGCACTATCTCTTTTTCTTTTTGTTGAGGTGATTTTTTCCATCTTGTCATTTTGTCCAGAGAATAGATGAATGAGAGAACAAAATGCTAAGGGGGTAACAATGTCCCCAGAAAATATACACTGAACAGATCAGAAAAGACCTGAAACCAGGGGAAAAGAAAGGGAAAGGAAAAAGAAAAAGATAAAAACAAACAAAAACAAAACAAAACAAAAACAGAATATGATCAAATATGATCACGATGGTGCATAGATCAGTGCCACACATTACATTTTGGGAGTGTTTTGTTCTGTTAGAAGAAAGTGCCTCCCAAAATTTTCACAAAAGAAGAACTTATATATGTACAAAAATAAGGATTAATACTATGAAGGGATGGGGTATGAGTGTAAAGACGAAAGTTATAAAAGATTTTATAAGAGGAATTTATAAGATAAGAAGTTAGTTGAAAAAAAGAAAGAAGAGGATTTAAAAAAAAGGGGGGGAGAATGTGATCAGGCAGGAGACTAGAACAAAGCCATATACTAGAGATTTAGGGTATATTTTGGTCTGTTAGAAGAAACTGTATCTCAATATTTAAAAGAGAGGACAACTTATATATATACCAAAAATAAGGGTAACTACTATGAAGGGATAGAATATGACTCCTAAAATGAAAAATAAAAAAAAAAAATATTTGTTTTAAAAAAGGGATTGAAAGGATGTTGTTTGAAAAAAGGAAAATGAAAAAATTTAAAAAAAAGACAGTTAAAAAAATTAACTTTGAAAAGCTAAAGAATCATAGTAAAAAAGTCATGAATTCTATCTGCAGTATTCCCCTAGCGCTGGAGTTCTGCTGTTCTCATTGATCGGTAAACGTGGTCTTGGCTGGCTGTTCTCACTGATCTTCTGCGGGAGGGGCCTGTTGCCATGGTTCCCAAATGTCTTTGCCGCTGGTGGAAGTGCCTCGCCCTTGCCAGTCTGGGATAAGTAATCTGCTCGAGTTTGCTCTCTGGTAGCATTTGTTTCCTGCAAGCTCTCCGTAGAGCCTGGGAGGACGAGAGTGAAAATGGTGGCCTCCCAATCTCTGCCCCATTGGAGCCGAGAACTCTGGGCCCCACTCCTCAGTGTGCCCTCAGAGAAAAGCAGTCAATCACTCCCTTCTACCCAGTCCGGGTGCACACTATGCTCACCCAGCCTGTGACTGAGCATTTCTCTGGCACCCGACCCCATGTGGAGGCTCCAAACCCGGCAGATCCCTGCGGTGCCCTCCCGCGCCGCTCCTCCCGGGGGAGGAAGGGGAGTCTCCCCAGATCTGCCGCTTGTTGGAGCATTTTCGGGCACCTGGGTGGCTCAGTTGGTTAAGCGACTGCCTTCGGCTCAGGTCATGATCCTGGAGTCCCTGGATCGAGTCCCGCATTGGGCTCCCTGCTCAGCAGGGAGTCTGCTTCTCCCT
>NW_025414817.1:0-1517 GCF_002201575.2 Neomonachus schauinslandi
CAATGTGGTTTTGATTTGAATTTCCCTGATGGCTAATGATGATGAACTTTTTTCATACTTGTTAGCCATTTGTATGTCTTCTTTGGAGAAATGTCTGTTCATATCTTCTGCCCATTTTTTGACTTGATTATTTGTTTTTTGGGTGTTGAGTTTGAGAAGTTCTTTATAGATCTTGGATACCAGCCCTTTATCTGTAGTGTCATTTGCAAATATATTCTCCCATTCTGTGGGTGGCCTCTTTGTTTTGTTGACTGTTTCCTTGCTGTGCAGAAGCTTTTTATCTTGATGAAGTCCCAAAAGTTCATTTTTGCTTTTGTTTCACTTGCCTTTAGAGATGTATCTTGAAAGAAGTGGCTGTGGCTGATGTCAAAGAGGTTACTGCCTATGTTCTCCTCTAGGATTTTGATAGACTCCTGTCTCACATTGAGGTCTTTCATCCATTTTGAGTTTATCTTTGTGAATGGTGTTAGAGAATGGTCGAGTTTCATTGTTCTGCATGTGGCTATCCAATTTTCCCAGCACCATTTATTGAAGAGACTGTCTTTTTTCCATTGCATGTTTTTTCCTGCTTTGTCAAAGATTACTTGACCATAGAGTTGAGGGTCCATATCTGGGCTTTCTATTCTGTTCCATTGGTCTGTGTGTCTATTTTTGTGCCAGTACCATGCTGTCTTGGTGATGACTGCTTTGTAATATAGCTTGAAATCAGGCAGCGTGATGCCCCCAGTTTTGTTTTTCTTTTTCAACATTTCTTTGGTGATTTGGGGTCTTTTCTGATTCCATACAAATTTTAGGATTGTTTGTTCTAGCACTTTGAAAAATGTCATTGAATTTTGATCAGGATGGCATTGAAGGTCTAGATTGCGCTGGGTAGCATAGACATTTTAACAGTGTTTATTCTTCCGATCCATGAGCATGGAATATTTTTCCATCTTTTTGTGTCTTCTTCAATTTCTTTCATGAGTGTTCTGTAGTTCCTAGAGTATAGATCCTTTACCTCTTTGGTTAGGTTTATTCCGAGGTATCTTATGGTTTTTGGTGCTATTGTAAATGGAATCATTTCTCTAATTTCTCTTTCTACAGTTGCGTTGTTAGTGGATAAGAAAGCAACTGATTTCTGTGCATTGATTTTGTATCCTGCCACATTACTGAATTGCTGGATGAGTTCTAGTAATTTGGGGGTGGAGTCTTTTGGGTTTTCCACATCAAGTATCATGTCGTCTGCGAAAAGAGAGACTTTGACTTCTTGTTTGCCAATCTGAATACTTTTTATTTCTTTTTTGTTGTCTGATTGCTGTTGCTAGGACTTCTAGTACTATGTTGAACAATAGTGGCGAGAGTGGGCATCCTTGACGTGTTCCTGATCTTCAGGGAAAGGCTCTCAGTTTTTCCCCATTGAGAATGATATTCGCTTTGGGTTTTTCATAGATGGATTTTATGAACTTGAGGAATGTTCCCTCTATCCCTATGCTCTGAAGCGTTTTAATCAGGAAAGGATGTTGTATTTTGTCAAATGC
>NW_025414818.1:0-1517 GCF_002201575.2 Neomonachus schauinslandi
TCTGAATTTAACTGGTAGTGGAAGCAATATTAGGGCTGTGTGAGATCATGAATATAAAGGGTTAGTGCAGAGGATCATAGGGGAGGGGAGGGAAAACTGAATGGGAAGAAATCAGAGGGAGAGCCAAACCATGAGACTCTTGACTCCAGGAAACAAACAGAGTTGTGGAAAGGGAGGTGGGTGGGGGAATGGGGTAACTGGATGATAGGCATTAAAGAGGGCACGTGATGTGATGAGTACTGGGTGTTATATGCAACTAATGAATCATTGAATACTACATCAAAAACTAATGATGTACTATATGTTGGCTAATTGAATTTAAAGAAAACAAAGCTAAGGTAAAAGATGTCCTAAAAAAAAGGGGTTACCCTAAAGCACTGTCCCTTGTCCACCCACATGTTTTTGAACAAACATGATGGGACAAGGGGAATCCTCCAATAAATATGATCAGGCTGCTGGGAAAGCAGACCTAAGTGCCACCTCAGTAATTTCTATCACCACTTCAATACTAAATCTACTCGACCCCCACTAAAACCTTCTGAGTTTTAGAATACTTTTTGGAGATGGGTAGTATTTAGTGTAGTGGTCTCATCCATTTTTTGATGTGATCATTAAACCATTTAAAATTCCCCTATGACATCAAAGAAAGAATAAGGTCATTAGCCATCAGGGAATTCAAGTCAAAACCACATTGAGATACCACCTTACACCAGTTAGAATGGCAAAAATTGACAAGGCAAGAAACAACAAACATTGGAGAGGTTGTGGAGAAAGGGGAACCCTCTTACACTGTCGGTTGGAACGCAAGTTGGTACAGCCACTTTGGAAAACAGTGTGGAGGTTCCTCAAAAAATTAAAAATAGAGCTACCCTATGACCCAGCAATTGCACTACTGGGTATTCACCCCAAAGACACAGATATAGTGAAAAGAAGGGCCATATGCACCCCTATGTTCATAGCAGCAATGTCCTCAATAGCCAAACTGTGGAAAGAGCCGAGATGCCCTTCAACAGATGAATGGATAAAGAAGATGTGGTCCATATATACAATGGAATATTACTCAGCCACCAGAAAGGATGAATACACAACTTTTACATCAACATGGATGGGACTGGAGGAGATTATGCTAATTATGTGAAATAAGTCAAGCAGAGAAAGTCACTTATCATATGGTTTCACTTATTTGTGGAACATAAGGAATAGCATGGAGGACATTAGGAGAAGGAAGGGAAAAATGAAGAGGGGAAATCAGAGGGAGAGATGAACCATGAGAGACTATTGACTCCAAGAAACAAACTGAGGGTTTTAGAGGGGAGGGGGGTGAGGGGATGGGTTAGCCAGGTGATGGGTATTTAGGAGGGCACGTATTGCATGGAGCACTGGGTGTTATATGCAAACAATGAATCATGGAACACTACATCAAAAACTAATGATGTACTGTATGGTGACTAACACAACATAATAAAAAAAAGAAAAAAAGAAAGAATAGGGGACTTGTGGAAAATCTTTCATTTTTT
>NW_025414819.1:0-1516 GCF_002201575.2 Neomonachus schauinslandi
GATTGGGATCATTCCCTGCCTATTTTCAGACCACAATGCTTTGAAACGAGAACTCAATCACAAGAGGAAAGTTGGAAAGAACTCAAATACATGGAGGCTAAAGAGCATCCTACTAAGGAATGAATGGGTCAACCAGGAAATTAAAGAAGAATTAAAAAAATACATGGAAACCAATGAAAATGAAAACACAACTGTTCAAAATCTTTGGGATGCAGCAAAGGCGGTCTTAAGAGGAAAGTATATAGCAATACAAGCCCTTCTCCAGAAACAAGAAAGGTCTCAAGTACACAACCTAACCCTACACCTAAAGGAGCTGGAGAAAGAACAGCAAATAAAGCCTAAACCCAGCAGGAGAAGAGAAATAATAAAGATCAGAGCAGAAATCAATGAAATAGAAACTAAAAGAACAGTAGAACAGATCAACGAAACTAGGAGCTGGTTCTTTGAAAGAATTAACAAGATTGATAAACCCCTGGCCAGACTTATCAAAAAGAGAAGAGAAATGACCCAAATCAACAAAATCATGAATGAAAGAGGAGAGATCACAACCAACACCAAAGAAATACAAACAATTATAAGAACATATTATGAGCAACTCTATGCCAGCAAATTAGATAACCTGGAAGAAATGGATGCATTCCTAGAGATGTATCCACTACCAAAAGTGAACCAGGATGAAATAGAAAACCTGAACAGACCTATAACCACTAAGGAAATTGAAGCAGTCATCAAAAATCTCCCAAAAAACAAAAGCCCAGGGCCAGATGGCTTCCCAGGGGAATTCTACCAAACATTTCAAGAAGAATTCATACCTATTCTTCTGAAACTGTTCCAAAAAATAGAAATGGAAGGAAAACTTCCAAACTCGTTTTATGAGGCCACCATTACCTTGATCCCCAAACCAGACAAAGACCCCATCAAAAAGGAGAATTACAGACCAATATCCCTGATGAACATGGATGCAAAAATTCTCACCAAAATACTAGCCAATAGGATCCAACAGTACATTAAAAGGATTATTCACCATGACCAAGTGGGATTTATCCCTGGGCTGCAAGGTTGGTTCAACATCCGCAAATCAATCAATGTGATACAATACATTAACAAAAGAAAGAACAAGAATCATATGATCCTTTCAATAGATGCAGAAAAAGCTTTTGACAAAGTACAGCATCCTTTCTTGATCAAAACTCTTCAGAGTATAGGGATAGAGGGTACATACCTCAATATCATAAAAGCCATCTATGGAAAACCTACAGCGAATATCATTCTCAATGGGGAAAAACTGAGAGCTTTCCCCCTAAGGTCAGGAACACGGCAGGGATGTCCACTATCACCACTGCTATTCAACATAGTATTGGAAGTCCTAGCCACAGCAATCAGACAACAAAAAGAAATCAAAGGCATCCAAATTGGCAAAGAAGAAGTCAAACTCTCACTCTTTGCAGATGATATGATACTTTATGTGAAAAACCCCAAAGACTCCACCCCAAAACTGCTAGAACTCATACAGGAA
>NW_025414820.1:0-1516 GCF_002201575.2 Neomonachus schauinslandi
CTTTGAATTTTATTTTTGTGTATAGTGTAAGAGAGTGGTCCAGTTTCTTTTGGATGTACCTGTCCAGTTTTCCCAACACCAGTGTTTGAAGAGACTATCTTTTTTCCATTGTATATTCTGGCCTCCCTGCTTGTACATAAAATCATGGGTTTATTTCTGGATTCTCTATTCTGTTCCGTTGATCTATTTCTACTTTTCCGTCAGTACCATACTGTTTGGATTATTACAGCTTTGTGATATATCCTGAAATCTGGGATTGTGATACGTCCAATTTTGTTCTTTCTCAAGATTGCTTTGGCTATTTGGGGCCTTTTGTGGTACCATACATATTTTAGAATTATTTGTTCTAGTTCTGTGAAAAAATGCTATTGGTGTTTTGATAGGGATTGCATTAAATCTGTAGATCATTTTGGGTATGGGACATTTTAAAATATTTGTTCTTCCATCAATAAGCATAGAATATTTTTTCCATTCATGTTGTCTTCAATTTTTTTTCATCAGTGTTTTATAGTTTTCAGAATATAGGTCTTTCACTTCCTTAAGTTTATTCCTAGGTAGTTTATTATTTTTGGTATAATTGTGAATGGGACTGTTTCTTAATTTCTCTTTCTGCTTCATTATTAGTGTATAAAAATGCAGATTTCTCTATATTGATTTTGTATCCTGTGATTTTCCTGAACTCATTTATCAGTTCTAGTCTATTTTTGGTGGAGTCTGGAGGGTTTTCTGTATATATAGTATCATGTCACCTGCAAATAGTGAAAGTTTTACTTCTTCCTTACCCATTTGGATGCCATTTATTTCTTTTTCTCGTCTTATTCCCGGGGCTAGGACTTCCAGTACTATGTTGAATACAAGTAGTGAGAATGGACATCCCTGTCTTGCTCTTGATCTTGGGGAAAAGCTTTTAGTTTTTCACCATTGAGTATGATTTTAGCTGTAGGTTTTTATATGGTCTTTATTATATTGAAATATGTTCGCTGTAAATCTACTTCGTTGAGAGTTTTTATCATGAATGGATATTGTACTTTGTCAAATGCTTTTCTGCATCTATTAAAATAATCATGTGCTTTTTATCTTTTCTCTTGTTGATGTGATGTATGATGTTAATTGATTTGTGAATACTGAATCACGTTTGCATCCTAGAAATAAATCCCACTTGATCACGGTGAGTGATTTTTTAATGTATTGTTGGATTTGGTTGGCTATTATTTTGTTGAGGCTTTTTGCATCTGTGTTCATCAGAGATATTGGCCTGTAGTTCTCTCTTTTTTAAAAAAAGATTTTATTTATTTGCGATAGAGCAAGAGTGAGAGAGAGAGAGAGCGCACAAGCAGGGGGAGTGGGAGAGGGAGAAGCAGGCTCCCCGCTGAGCCAGGAGCCCGATGGGGGACTCGATCCCAGGACTCTGGGATCATGACCAGAGCTGAAGGCAGACGCTTAACTGACTGAGCCACCCAGCCGTCCTCTTTTTTTTTTTTAAGTGTCTTTACCTGGTTTTGGTATCAGGGTAATG
>NW_025414821.1:0-1515 GCF_002201575.2 Neomonachus schauinslandi
GTGCAGAGAATTTAAATAATTTGGCATGTATCACAAAGCCAGTATGTTGCCAGAGCGCTCTGCAAATCTCAGGCTTGCTTTCAGAGGTATAAAAAAATGTTCTCTTGGATATTTATTTCTTCCAACTGGCATTATTCTTCCTATTGCCACATACTAATGGAAGAATCTGAAATATTTAGATTCATTATCTCTATACTAGAAAAATGTAGAAATTTTTTTCTTAAAGTCTTTCAGTGCTCAGTTGTTGTCATTTGATTGCCAACTGTTTCATTCTGTCTGCCTTCAGCTACTAGAGCTATTGAATGCTGTAACACTTCTGTGCCTTTATGCTAAGAAGAATTCTTCTATCTCTGCTTCTACTAAGCTCTATACTTTTTCTCATTCTTCCTTCTCTGTTATATTTGATTTGGGACGCTCATCTTTGCAACCTGAATTGCTATCAACATAGGCTTTCCAGAGGCCCAAATCCTACTTATAGCACCAATCAACTCATGGGAGAGTTCATGAGAGCCTGCCACACTGTAAAACTAGTTGGTGTGTGTATGTGTGTGCAAAATAAAAAGAGAAAGCCACACAATTTCAGAAATACTAACTTCAAAACTTTCATTAAAATAATTCCCCAAGATTATTTAATTCCAACCCACATCTTGCTTTAGCATCCTCATGCTCAGGATGGCCTTTTCCATCTTGAGTCTTACCCATAGGGCTCCCACCACCGCCGGTGGCTTCCTGCTAGCTATTTCATATGGCCCTTCTGGCTAAGAAGTACTTTGCCTCTCTGCTTCCTTCACTTTTTACATTTAAACCTCCAGATTTTTAAATTCATTTCTCCATGAAGACTTCTTCACCTTCTAAGGGGACGATTAGCTAATTTGTCATCAAACAACTCATTTGTGTTAATAAAAGGAAGCCGCAGAAGACAGATTCTTGCACCCAGGGCCCTGAAGCCCTACTTGAGTAACAAGTGCACTTTCCTGGAAATCTTTTAGCTATAGTGCATTACTTTTGTTGTCAAAACTTTAGGTGTAACTCATAGGGGCGCCTGGGTGGCTCAGTCATTAAGCGTCTGCCTTTGGCTCAGGTCATGATCCCAGGGTCCTGGGATTGAGTCCCACATCAGGCTCCCTGCTCGGCGGAAGCCTGCTTCTCCTTCTCCCTTTGCCCCTGCTTGTGTTCCCTCTCTCTGTCAAATAAATAAATAAAATCTTTAAAAAACCTATAGGTGTAACTAATAGTAAAAATAATAATTTTTCATATATATTGAGCATTTTCTAACTGCCCAACTCTCTGTTAAATGCTTTATATCCTTTTTCTTAACCTTCAAAATTACTCTAGAGGGAAAACAATTGTTCTAAACCTCATTTTACTAAAGAAAACTGAGATTAAGGTGATTAAGCAACTTGGCAAAGGTCACACAGCAAGTTTGACATAGCATACCTTTTAATCCCCACAATTACTCACTTGGCTGGTGCAGAGAATTTAAATAATTTGGCATGTATCACAAAGCCAGTATGT
>NW_025414822.1:0-1515 GCF_002201575.2 Neomonachus schauinslandi
GTGCAGAGAATTTAAATAATTTGGCATGTATCACAAAGCCAGTATGTTGCCAGAGCGCTCTGCAAATCTCAGGCTTGCTTTCAGAGGTATAAAAAAATGTTCTCTTGGATATTTATTTCTTCCAACTGGCATTATTCTTCCTATTGCCACATACTAATGGAAGAATCTGAAATATTTAGATTCATTATCTCTATACTAGAAAAATGTAGAAATTTTTTTCTTAAAGTCTTTCAGTGCTCAGTTGTTGTCATTTGATTGCCAACTGTTTCATTCTGTCTGCCTTCAGCTACTAGAGCTATTGAATGCTGTAACACTTCTGTGCCTTTATGCTAAGAAGAATTCTTCTATCTCTGCTTCTACTAAGCTCTATACTTTTTCTCATTCTTCCTTCTCTGTTATATTTGATTTGGGACGCTCATCTTTGCAACCTGAATTGCTATCAACATAGGCTTTCCAGAGGCCCAAATCCTACTTATAGCACCAATCAACTCATGGGAGAGTTCATGAGAGCCTGCCACACTGTAAAACTAGTTGGTGTGTGTATGTGTGTGCAAAATAAAAAGAGAAAGCCACACAATTTCAGAAATACTAACTTCAAAACTTTCATTAAAATAATTCCCCAAGATTATTTAATTCCAACCCACATCTTGCTTTAGCATCCTCATGCTCAGGATGGCCTTTTCCATCTTGAGTCTTACCCATAGGGCTCCCACCACCGCCGGTGGCTTCCTGCTAGCTATTTCATATGGCCCTTCTGGCTAAGAAGTACTTTGCCTCTCTGCTTCCTTCACTTTTTACATTTAAACCTCCAGATTTTTAAATTCATTTCTCCATGAAGACTTCTTCACCTTCTAAGGGGACGATTAGCTAATTTGTCATCAAACAACTCATTTGTGTTAATAAAAGGAAGCCGCAGAAGACAGATTCTTGCACCCAGGGCCCTGAAGCCCTACTTGAGTAACAAGTGCACTTTCCTGGAAATCTTTTAGCTATAGTGCATTACTTTTGTTGTCAAAACTTTAGGTGTAACTCATAGGGGCGCCTGGGTGGCTCAGTCATTAAGCGTCTGCCTTTGGCTCAGGTCATGATCCCAGGGTCCTGGGATTGAGTCCCACATCAGGCTCCCTGCTCGGCGGAAGCCTGCTTCTCCTTCTCCCTTTGCCCCTGCTTGTGTTCCCTCTCTCTGTCAAATAAATAAATAAAATCTTTAAAAAACCTATAGGTGTAACTAATAGTAAAAATAATAATTTTTCATATATATTGAGCATTTTCTAACTGCCCAACTCTCTGTTAAATGCTTTATATCCTTTTTCTTAACCTTCAAAATTACTCTAGAGGGAAAACAATTGTTCTAAACCTCATTTTACTAAAGAAAACTGAGATTAAGGTGATTAAGCAACTTGGCAAAGGTCACACAGCAAGTTTGACATAGCATACCTTTTAATCCCCACAATTACTCACTTGGCTGGTGCAGAGAATTTAAATAATTTGGCATGTATCACAAAGCCAGTATGT
>NW_025414823.1:0-306 GCF_002201575.2 Neomonachus schauinslandi
ATATTTTTAAAAATATGATTTTTCAAATTCCTTTTTTATTCTTGTACTCCTAATTAATTCAAAAAATTTGAGAAGTGTATTAACTTTTTCTTCCATATATGTAATTTTCTATTATATCTCACTTCAGTATGTTCACATATTTTATGTCAGAGACTATGTGCGAATTGGCTTTATATATAAAAATATATATTTACATATACATATATTTATATATATATACACCCGCACTGTCTCATTGAAATGACACAATGTCTGAGCCAGGAATAAGTCAATGAATGTATAAGTGTCTAGAGACTGGAAAACATA
>NW_025414823.1:406-1514 GCF_002201575.2 Neomonachus schauinslandi
ACAGTTATTTGATCTTAAATCATCTAGTCAGGTGTTACACATGCTTATTTCCCTGATGTTTTACAGACCATCCCATAGTTCAAGTACAAGGGAAGTGCAATACGATTCTTAGTCCAGAAGAAGGAAGTCAAGATTATTAACCAGCATCACGAATCAACAAGTTGTCCTTGTTTGGTTCACTTAATTTTCTCCAACAAAATAAGTTCAACACCCCCAAAAGGAGACAAACAAAAGTTGCATTTAGCCATGTGATGAGGATGTACCAAGCAGGTCTAGAAATGATTTTTCTTATTAGATGACCTGTGAAATGCAACTCATCAAAATACGCAAAACATTTGGTGTTTCAAGGTATTGATAACATCAATTAACAGTCCTATAAAGAAGAGCAGGAGAAACACAGGAATTTGTTCTCAGATATTCTCAAATCTCAATGGGCAGATTTGTGGGTGCCTTTTATATCGTAGATGAAGAACAGTCATAAGTAAAGGCACTTTTCTATTTCCTTGGAGCATATTTTTCATTTTTTTACCATTCCTCTTGGTTCATTCCTCTGGAATGTCCCCCCCCCTTTCCAATATCTCATTGCTTGCTTACCATAATTGTAGAAAATTATCGTCTTGTGGCTAAGTGGTTTTCTCAGTCACCTTCTTGAGGGTATGTTTTTGGAATCTTTTGAAATCTTTGCATAAAAGAATATTATTTTACAAATATTCACTGATTTCTTCTGATCTATATGAGAGGAGTGAAGTGTCCACTCCAAATGTATGAGCCAGGACATGTAATTATTTGCTTTCTTCAAGGCTATGTGGCTGAAATTGTCTTTTTATCAATTCTAAGTGAAGGACGTTAGAGATAGCTTTGTTGTTGTCGTTGTTGTTGCTTCTTCCATAACCATGAGAAGTAATGCTTGAGAAGCTTGTCACTTTCAAAACATGTTTTTCTGTGATTGATTTCCTCATCCATAAGAACAGAAGATTCTTATGAAATGTCCAGTTACAAAAGTGGACACCACTTTATGTATTTTTAAGCAGAGGTAAAGAGGTTCAGAAAATTAATTTAACAGGAGGTGGGAACACCAAAGAGCTAAGTAGAGAAAAATGAGCAACCA
>NW_025414824.1:0-1513 GCF_002201575.2 Neomonachus schauinslandi
TGTTAGATTCCTTGTCTTTGGCTGCAGTGAGCTCCATCATCCATTTGAGTCAGTTGGATGCCAAATGTAAATATAATTTTAATAGCAAATTAGACTGAAATGATCATTAATTAAATCACACCTAGGTTTTAGGATAAAACAAATATTTCTTCATAAATGAGTTGGTACCAACTACCATCAATGGGTGGTTATTATCAATAAATTCAGAGAACGAGAGAACATCAGAAAAAGGAAGAAATAGGGTGTAAG
Organism: Neomonachus schauinslandi; assembly: GCF_002201575.2. Classification (NCBI taxonomy): domain Eukaryota; kingdom Metazoa; phylum Chordata; class Mammalia; order Carnivora; family Phocidae; genus Neomonachus; species Neomonachus schauinslandi. Next base: position 250 of record NW_025414824.1, read on the forward strand.
ATGATAGAACTTACAGTGACTGTGAGGTCCTAGCTAGGCAGGTGGGTGGAGGGCTCAGGTTACTCCTGCAAGTGTCACATGTCCCGGTGGATCCATGAGCAACAATTTCTCACGTGTGTGGCTGGGCAGGTGTGGACGTCAGATTTTGACCATCCCCAAAATGCTTCCAACGGATTAAGTGAGTCTATATCTTTCCTTTCCTCCTGCATCTGAATGTGTCCTTTGCCAGCCAGCATTAGTACACTGCTGAGGTAGAAGGATGTAATAAAGTGGACTTTGAAGCCGGCATGTCACAGGAAAAAGATACAGTCTAATTAAATTTAATCTTCCTTTAAATGGTTGCTCAAAAGAGAGACTCTATTAGAAGTTCAAAAGTGCATATATAAATCCTCCCCAGGCAAGTCCGTACCTAGGGCTAACACACGGCACGTGGAAGAGTGAAGGAAATTTTAGAACTTGTGTTTCATCTTGATAGGGCTGATGAGACTTTAATGAAGAAAGACCAATACTCTGTGGCCCTGAAACCACATCCTCTGCTGTCAAATGGGTTCAAGTTCACGGTCTTGAATATTGTCCTTTTCCTGTCCTCAAATGTTCTCCTGAGTCCCTTTCTTTTCAGTTCAAAGTAGAAATTAAAATAGGTTTTAAGTGTTTATTCTTCATCCTGGATTTTGGGCAGATGCCTAATTTCCACTGCTTCCTTACCTCCTAAAGAGTTTCAGGCTTTTTGCTGCTGCCAAAATGAAGCAAACATACAGCTTGGTACTTTGAAGTCTGAGTTAAAGCAAAACTGAATGGACCATGTTTATCTGATCAATTAAGGCATTGCCTACATCCTTAGAACTGATGTTTCTCATTTAGGCAGCATTCTTTACAAGCCTCAGGAAATTAACAACAGAGATTGAGTTTGGGGAATGGGGGTCATTATACAAAGAAATGCAAGAAGAGTGGGGAAGAATTTGACCAGGTTCCAATATAAGCTACATAAACTAACTGGGCTCCAATATAAACTAAAGAATGTCTCAGTAGAAGAGAGACTGTAGAAAAATATTAATGACAGATCCCAAAATAGAAGTTTGACTTAAAACCCCTATTATGTAAAGTGATCTACTAGATTTAATAGTTTTTGGCATGATTGATGTTTATAATTACAAAAACTTCATCTCTCAGAGATTAGGATGTATATAGTTCAGTTTAAGCACAGTTCAAAAGGGTGTGCTCCAAAAACAGAACCAAGCTAAGCAGAGTATTAGATTTAGAAAAA
>NW_025414825.1:0-1513 GCF_002201575.2 Neomonachus schauinslandi
AGTGAGGTGGGGAAAACTGGATGAGTACATGCAATGAAATTAGACCCCTATCCTACATCAGTCACAAAAATTCACTCAAATAGATTGAAGACTGAAACAGAAGGACCTGGTACTATAAAACTCCTAGAAGTAAATGTAGGGAAGAAGCTCCTTACCATTGATTGGTTTTGGCAATGATTCCTTGAATATGACACCAGCAGCACCAAAGATAAAAGTGAAAATGAACAAATAGGGCTCCAGGAAACTTAAAACCTTCTGCAGAGCAAAAGGGACCATTAACAAGGCGAAAAAGCACTCTACAGAATGGAAGAAAATTTTTGCAAGCCATACGTTGGATAAGGAGATAATGCTGGAAATATATAAAGAACTCATACAACTCAAATTAAAAAACAAACAATCTGACTGAAAAATGGGTAGAACGAGATCTTTCTCCAAAGAACACATCCCAACGGCCAACAGACAGATGAAAAGATGCTCATCATCACTCCTCATCAGGGAAATGCAAATCAAAACCACAATGAGATATCACCTCACACGGGTCAGAAGGCCTATTATCAAGAAGACAAGAGATAAAAATTACTGGCAAGGGTCTGGAGAAAATGGAACTCTTTCATACTGCTGGTGTGCATGTACATTGATTCAACCACAAGGGAAAACAGTATGAAGGCTTCTCAAAAATTAAAAATAGACCTAACAATGATCCAGTGTGATTCCACTTCTGGGTATACACACAAAGGAAATAAAAAGAGGATTTTGAAGAGAGATATGCACTCCTATGTTTACTGCAGCATTGTTCACAATAGCCAGTAAGTGCCCATCAACAAATGAATGGATAAAGAAGATGTGGTATATAAATACAATGGAATATTATACAGCCATGAGAAAAGAGGACATCCTGCCATTTGCAACAACATGCTGGACCTTGTGGAAATTATGCTAAGTGAAATAAGTCAGACAGAGAAAGACAAATACTGTAGGACATCACTTATACGTGTAATCTAAAAAAGCCAAACTCACAAAAACAGAGAGCAAAACGGTGGTTACCAGGGGTTGGGGAGTGGAGGGGACAGGGCAGATGTTGCCTCAGGGTACAAATTTATAATGAATAGTGAGCACAGACAACAATACTGTATTATAATCAACAAACTTGCTAGGAACCCAGAACTTAATTATTCTAATGACTAAAAAGACAGAGTAATTATGTAATATGATAGAGGTGCTAATTGTTGCAATCATATTATGATATATAACGTATTAAGATACATAAATGTATCAACATGTACACCTTAAATTTACACAATGTTATATGTCAAATATATATTATATTTATAAATATATATATATATTCAATTAAAAAAATGGATCGGGGTCAAGATCTGGGTAAGTCTATAGGGTGACTATCAAAGCAAGGCTGTGCATCAGGTCATAGTCGAGGACAGGAGAAGGGCCTGTGTCAGTTAAGGATCTGAATAAGGTTCAGGGTCAAGGTCAGGGTTAAGTGAAGTTTCATGAT
>NW_025414826.1:0-1513 GCF_002201575.2 Neomonachus schauinslandi
GATTGGGATCATTCCCTGCCTATTTTCAGACCACAATGCTTTGAAACTAGAACTCAATCACAAGAGGAAAGTGAGAAAGAACTCAAATACATGGAGGCTAAAGAGCATCCTACTGAAGAATGAATGGGTCAACCAGGAAATTAAAGAAGAATTTTAAAAATTCATGGAAACAAATGAAAATGAAAACACAACTGTTCAAAATCTTTGGGATGCAGCCAAGATGGTCCTAAGAGGAAAGTATATAGCAATACAAGCCTTTCTCAAGAAACAAGAAAGGTCTCAAGTACACAACCTAACCCTACACCTAAAGGAGCTGGAGTAAGAACAGCAAATAAAGCCTAAACCCAGCAGGAGAAGAGAAATAATAAAGATCAGAGCAGAAATCAATGAAATAGAAACTAAAAGAAGAGTAGAACAGATCAACGAAACTAGGAGCTGGTTCTTTGAAAGAATTAACAAGATTGATAAACCCCTGGCCAGACTTATCAAAAAGAGAAGAGAAATGACCCAAATCAACAAAATCATGAATGAAAGAGGAGAGATCACAACCAACACCAAAGAAATACAAACAATCATAAGAACATATTATGAGCAACTCTATGCCAGCAAATTAGATAACCTGGAAGAAATGGATGCATTCCTAGAGATGTATCCACTACCAAAACTGAAGCAGGAAGAAATAGAAAACCTGAACAGACCTATAACCACTAAGGAAATTGAAGCAGTCATCAAAAATCTCCCAACAAACAAAAGCCCAGGGCCAGATGGCTTCCCAGGGGAATTCTACCAAACATTTCAAGAAGAATTCATACCTATTCTTCTGAAACTGTTCCAAAAAATAGAAATGGAAGGAAAACTTCCAAACTCGTTTTATGAAGCCACCATTACCTTGATCCCCAAACCAGACAAAGACCCCATCAAAAAGGAAAATTGCAGACCAATATCCCTGATGAACATGGATGCAAAAATTCTCACCAAAATACTAGCCAATAGGATCCAACAGTACATTAAAAGGATTATTCACCATGACCAAGTGGGATTTATCCCTGGGCTGCAAGGTTGGTTCAACATCTGCAAATCAATCAACGTGATACAATACATTAACAAAAGAAAGAACAAGAATCATATGATCCTCTCAATAGATGCAGAAAAAGCTTTTGACAAAGTACAGCATCCTTTCTTGATCAAAACTCTTCAGAGTATAGGGATCGAGGGTACATACCTCAATATCATAAAAGCCATCTATGAAAAACCTACAGCGAATATCATTCTCAATAGGGAAAAACTGAGAGCTTTCCCCCTAAGGTCAGGAACACGGCAGGGATGTCCACTATCACCACTGCTATTCAACACAGTATTGGAAGTCCTAGCCACAGCAATGAAACAAAAAGAAATAAAAGGCATCTGAATCGGCAAAGAAGAAGTCAAACTCTCACTCTCTGCAGATGATATGATACTTTATGTGGAAAACCCCAAAGACTCCACCCCAAAACTGCTAGAACTCATACAGGAA
>NW_025414827.1:0-1513 GCF_002201575.2 Neomonachus schauinslandi
TGTTAGATTCCTTGTCTTTGGCTGCAGTGAGCTCCATCATCCATTTGAGTCAGTTGGATGCCAAATGTAAATATAATTTTAATAGCAAATTAGACTGAAATGATCATTAATTAAATCACACCTAGGTTTTAGGATAAAACAAATATTTCTTCATAAATGAGTTGGTACCAACTACCATCAATGGGTGGTTATTATCAATAAATTCAGAGAACGAGAGAACATCAGAAAAAGGAAGAAATAGGGTGTAAGATGATAGAACTTACAGTGACTGTGAGGTCCTAGCTAGGCAGGTGGGTGGAGGGCTCAGGTTACTCCTGCAAGTGTCACATGTCCCGGTGGATCCATGAGCAACAATTTCTCACGTGTGTGGCTGGGCAGGTGTGGACGTCAGATTTTGACCATCCCCAAAATGCTTCCAACGGATTAAGTGAGTCTATATCTTTCCTTTCCTCCTGCATCTGAATGTGTCCTTTGCCAGCCAGCATTAGTACACTGCTGAGGTAGAAGGATGTAATAAAGTGGACTTTGAAGCCGGCATGTCACAGGAAAAAGATACAGTCTAATTAAATTTAATCTTCCTTTAAATGGTTGCTCAAAAGAGAGACTCTATTAGAAGTTCAAAAGTGCATATATAAATCCTCCCCAGGCAAGTCCGTACCTAGGGCTAACACACGGCACGTGGAAGAGTGAAGGAAATTTTAGAACTTGTGTTTCATCTTGATAGGGCTGATGAGACTTTAATGAAGAAAGACCAATACTCTGTGGCCCTGAAACCACATCCTCTGCTGTCAAATGGGTTCAAGTTCACGGTCTTGAATATTGTCCTTTTCCTGTCCTCAAATGTTCTCCTGAGTCCCTTTCTTTTCAGTTCAAAGTAGAAATTAAAATAGGTTTTAAGTGTTTATTCTTCATCCTGGATTTTGGGCAGATGCCTAATTTCCACTGCTTCCTTACCTCCTAAAGAGTTTCAGGCTTTTTGCTGCTGCCAAAATGAAGCAAACATACAGCTTGGTACTTTGAAGTCTGAGTTAAAGCAAAACTGAATGGACCATGTTTATCTGATCAATTAAGGCATTGCCTACATCCTTAGAACTGATGTTTCTCATTTAGGCAGCATTCTTTACAAGCCTCAGGAAATTAACAACAGAGATTGAGTTTGGGGAATGGGGGTCATTATACAAAGAAATGCAAGAAGAGTGGGGAAGAATTTGACCAGGTTCCAATATAAGCTACATAAACTAACTGGGCTCCAATATAAACTAAAGAATGTCTCAGTAGAAGAGAGACTGTAGAAAAATATTAATGACAGATCCCAAAATAGAAGTTTGACTTAAAACCCCTATTATGTAAAGTGATCTACTAGATTTAATAGTTTTTGGCATGATTGATGTTTATAATTACAAAAACTTCATCTCTCAGAGATTAGGATGTATATAGTTCAGTTTAAGCACAGTTCAAAAGGGTGTGCTCCAAAAACAGAACCAAGCTAAGCAGAGTATTAGATTTAGAAAAA
>NW_025414828.1:0-1512 GCF_002201575.2 Neomonachus schauinslandi
GAGTGTTGAGAACAGAAAAATGGAGCCTGGGTCAGAGAGCAGGAAGGAGAATGTGGGGGGTTGCATGCAGCTGTATTTTCTGGTCTCTCTCCTGCCTAGACATGGACACTGGAGACTGGAAACTATAGCAAGGTCATTTCCAGTTTTCTCTGAAATCCTGATGTGCAGCAGAGCTCAGACGGAAGAGCCAGAGGGAGAGACTGAAGCCTGAGGGACGCGAGAGCCAAGAGGAGAAGAGGAGGGTGTGGGGGCTGTTGTCAGGAAGAGTCTGTAGGATCTGGTCCAAGTTCTCGTGTAGCTCGTTCAGAGAGGAGACTTTGTCTGTGACCAGGGTCATTATCAATGGATCAGCTGAGCTGTGGATACATCAGTCGTGACACAAGGTCACACTTTATGGAGTAAGATGATAGAACGGATTGTGGAGGAATGTTCGCTGGGCAGTATGTTCAGCTGTAGACACAGAATTCATTCCTGTACATCTTCTCCCGATTGAGTGGGGATGTGTGGTTGGGCTCGGATATCTCATGTGTCTGTGTCTTCCTCGGATGCCCCTATTTTAAGTCACTTTCCGTGCATACATGACTCTTCCTCTTTCCCTGTTGAAGGATAGATCGTCGTGCAGAAGAGACCACACTGCTATGTCTCTCGAGGTAAGTTTCTTACTGAAAAGCGGCTGAGAAACAAGATCCGTGGGTCCAGAGGTTTTAGACCCACTTCCTCCATATCTGAGACGCTGTGAGGAGCGATACCTGCTCCCACCCCCCTGAGCTGCAGCCCAGTGATAGTCCGCCTCGGTCTCAGCCTGCAGCCCTGAGATGCGCAGAAGCCCTGCATTGGCCGAGGCGTCTTTGGAGCCAGAGAAGCGGCTGGGGACCCCTGAGCCCTGGTGCTTATCGGAGTCTGAGGAGTAGTACAGCCGATCCCGGGGAGGGCTCCCTGGCTGCTGCTGGATCCAGTAGATTTTAGAGCCGCCAACACTGATGTCCCTGCTCAGGTGCAGGTGAGTCTGTCTGTCGTTCCCAGAGATGCACAGAGGGAGGGCGGCTGGGTCAGCTCGGGCTGGGACAGGGAGCCTGACAACACATACACTCATAGGATATTGGATAGGTTCAAAGTAAATTTTCTCTAGACTCGGAAGCAGAGGGGTGATGCTGGCTGTTCTCCGAGGCCTGTCTCTACCTGTGCAGTAAAAGAGCATCCCCAGGAAGACAGGAGTCCAGGCCATGGTGACACAGACCAAGGTTCCCCAGTGGGCTGGGCTGCCCTAGGCCTCCTTTTCTCCTCCAGCCTCTGCCACATGAGGGGCTCTGTATGCAAATACGGTCCAGCCAGTGAGTCCCTGCCCCTCACTTTCCCTGATCCCTGGTGCTGGAACTCAGTTCACATCACACACTGAGGAGGATGGAGGTTGGCTTCAGCCCTGGGGCCAGCCCTGGGAGGAAGCACCTGCTGAGACCACACACAGGTCCCCTCGGGACACTCTGCCAGACCAGAGGGGACACAGCTGCTGAG
>NW_025414829.1:0-874 GCF_002201575.2 Neomonachus schauinslandi
AGAGAACTAGAGGGTATTAGGCTAAGTGAAATAAACCAGTCAGAGAATGAAAATACCATATGATTTCACTCATATGTGGAATTCAAGAAACAAGACAGATGAACATAGAGAAAGGGAGGGGAAAAATAAAATAAGATGAAATCAGGGAGGGAGAGAAACCATTACAGACTTAACAATAGGAAACAAACTGAGGGTTGCTGGAGGGAAGGTGGGTGGGGGGATGGGGTAACTGGGTGCTGGGCATTAAGGAGGGCACTTGATGGAATGAGCACTGGGGGTTTATATGCAACTGACGAATCACTAAACTCTACCTCTGAAACTAATAATACACTATCTGTTAATTAATTGATTTTAAATAAGATTTTAAAAAGAATAAAATCTTGCTATTTGCAGCAAATGGATGGAGCTAAAGAGTATAATACTAAACAAATTAAGTCAGTCAGAGAAAGACAAGTATCATACGATTGCACCCATATGTGGAATTTAATAAACAAAAAAATGCACAAAAGGGAAAAATAGAAACAGACTTAATTATAGAAAACGAACTGATGGTAACCCGAGGACAGGTGGGTGGGTGGATGGTGAAATATGCAAAAGGAATTAAGAGTACATTTACCTTGATGAGCACTGAGTAATATACAGAATTGTTTTCGTTTTGTTTTGTTTAGAACCGTTTCATCACTATATTGTACATCAGAAACTAATATAACTTGGTGTTAACTACACTGGAATTAAAATATAAATGATAAAAAAGAAGCTGTATAGGATACAATTCAGCTTATGTGTTCTTTCTTACCTCCCAGTCTCTTTTCATTGGGGTTCCTGGAAGTGGTTGAGACTTTCCATGTTTCCAGTTCCTGTGAGACACAACTAT
>NW_025414829.1:974-1512 GCF_002201575.2 Neomonachus schauinslandi
TTTTCTCTACTTAGCTCTTTGGTGTTCCCACCTCCTGTTAAATTAATTTTCTGAACCTCTTTACCTCTGCTTAAAAATACATAAAGTGGTGTCCACTTTTGTAACTGGACATTTCATAAGAACCTTCTGTTCTTATGGATGAGGAAATCAATCACAGAAAAAAATGTTTTGAAAGTGACAAGCTTCTCAAGCATTACTTCTCATGGTTATGGAAGAAGCAACAACAACGACAACCACAAAGCTATCTCTAACGTCCTTCGCTTAGAATTGATAAAAAGACAATTTCAGCCACATAGCCTTGAAGAAAGCAAATAATTACATGTCCTGGCTCATACATTTGGAGTGGACACTTCACTCCTCTCATATAGATCAGAAGAAATCAGTGAATATTTGTAAAATAATATTCTTTTATGCAAAGATTCCAAAAGATTCCAAAAACATACCCTCAAGAAGGTGACTGAGAAAACCACTTAGCCATAAGAAGATAATTTTCTACAATTATGGTAAGCAAGCAATGAGATATCGGAAACGGGGGGGG
>NW_025414830.1:0-1512 GCF_002201575.2 Neomonachus schauinslandi
TTCTACCAAACATTTAAAGAAGAATTAATACCTATATTTCTGAAACTGTTACAAAAAATAGAAATGGATGGAAAATACCAGACTCATTCTATGAGGCCAGCATTACCTTGATCCCAAAACCAGACAAGGACCACCATTAAAAGGAGAATTACAGACCAGTATCCCTGTTGAACAAGGATGCATATATTCTCACCAAGATACTGCCAATAAGATCCAACACAGTTAAATATTATTTACCACGACCAAGTGGGATTTATTCCTGGGCTGCAAAGGTGGTTCAACCTCTGCAAATCAATATGAAACACCACATAAAAAGGAAAGGACAAGAACCACAGGACCCTCTCAATAGATGAAGAAAAAGCATTCCACAAAATACAGCATCGTTTCATGAAAAAAACTCCACCATGTAGAGAGAGGGGGAACATAACATCATAAAGGCCATATAGGAAAGACCCAAAGGAAATGTCACCCTCAAAAGGGAAAAACAGAGATTTTCCCCTATGTGCAAGAACACGGCAGGCATGTCCACTCTCACCACTGCTGTTCAATGTAGTACAGGAAGTCCTAGCCTCAGCAATCAGACAACAAAAATAATATAAGGCATCCAAATCAGCAAAGAAGAAGTCCAACTCTCATTCTTTGTAATCCATCTCTCTGTTTCGCCGGTTACCGTCAAAACCATATGTTCACCCTGCCTGTGTCCAAGCGTTTTTAGCTCAGGCATGGGACTGAGTTCCAAAACTCCAAATGTTCAGCCTGGATTCGTGTGGTTCCTCTCATGGAGGATCTGCATGCTGCTGACTTTTGCCACCCTATGTCAGGAAAGCAATCGCACAACCATGAATCGGTTAGCAGTTTATGGCAATACAAAGCAGAAAGCTGGCAGCTAGACTCACTGTTCTCACGTAGGGTTCCCGTTCCTAAAGCTGAGTCATAAGGTAGCTCTATTTTTAACTTTTAGAAGTCTGGGAACTCTGTCACACTCAGGCACCTCCCATTTTCATGAGACTCCAGGGATCCTGAGACCACTCTGTCACACCCAGGATTCCACCTGGCTTCCCCAACTAAGCACCTTTAAGCCAGGAACACCCCCAAAAGTGCAAACTTCTAAATGTTACCATTTTGTGCTCCGCTGCTTATAAAACTTTGCTGTATCCTCCTCAAGCCCCCCTCCCCTCCCCTGTATCCTCAGCTATGTCACACCAGATTCACGTCTCCACACCTCCTACCTTGCAAATGGTGGTCACTTTTCTACTTGTAGACCTGCAGCACTTGTTTTCTCAGATACTTGACTGATGTCCTGGGTGTTCAGGATGATCTGATAACACTGTAGCTGTATTCAAGGGAGGAGATAAATCTTAACTCCTCCCGCTTGATCTTTCTCGTTGGATTCTGGACATGAAGACTGTAAACTTCATGCCAGGCTGGATTTTTTCACCCCCCTTCTATGAGAGCTGAATGTTGTTTTGTCAAGCGGGTAATGACTTCTGACAAAGCTTTATCCTTTCTAGT
>NW_025414831.1:0-1512 GCF_002201575.2 Neomonachus schauinslandi
ACCGACTGCCAGGGACCTACTCAATACGGACATTAGTACAATGTCAGATCTAGAGTTCAGAATCATCACTTTAAAGATACTAGCTGGCCTTGAGAAAAGCATGGAAGTTATTAGAGAAATGCTTTCTGGAGAAATAAAAAAACTAAAATCTAACCAAGTCGAAATCAAAAAGGCTATTAATGAGATGCAATCAAATATGGGGGCACTAACTGCGAGGATAAATGAGTCAGAAGAGAGAATCAGTGATATAGAAGACCAAATGATGGAAAATAAAGAAGCTGAGAAAAAGAGAGCTAAACAACTACTGGATCATGAGGGCAGAATTCGAGAGATAAGTGATACCATAAGACAAAACAACATTAGAATAATTGGGATCCCAGAAGAAGAAGAAAGAGAGAGAGGGGCAGAAGGTATAATGGAACAAATTATAGCAGAGAACTTCCCTAATTTGGGGAAGGAAACAGGCATCAAAATCCAGGAGGCACAGAGAACTCCCCTCAAAATCAATAAAAATAGGTCAACACCCCGACATCTAATAGTAAAACTTACGAGTCTCATAGACAAAGAGAAAATCCTGAAAGCAGCTCGGGAGAAGAGATATGTAACCTACAAGGGTAGAAACATTAGATTGGCAACAGACCTATCGACAGAGACCTGGCAGGCCAGAAAGGACTGGCAGGATCTATTCAGAGCACTAAATGAGAAAAATAGGCAGCCAAGAATACTAGATCCAGCTAGGCTGTCATTGAAAATTGAAGGAGAGATAAAAAGCTTCCAGGACAAACAAAAACTAAAGGAATTTGCAAAAACGAAACCAGCCCTACAAGAAATCTTGAAAGGGGTCCTCTAAGCAAAGAGAGACCCTAAAAGCAACATAGAGCAGAAACAAACACAGACAATAGACAGTAACAGTCACCTTACAGGCAATACAATGGCACTAAATTAATATCATTCAATAGTTACCCTGAATGTAAGTGGGCTAAATGCCCCAATCAAAAGACATAGGCTATCAGATTGGATTAAAAAACAAGACCCATTGATATGCTGTCTGCAAGAGACTCATTTTAGACCCAAAGACACCCCCAGATTGAAAGTGAGGGGGTGGAAAACCATTTACCATGCTAATGGACACCAAAAGAAAGCTGGGGTGGCAATCCTTATATCAGACAAATTAGATTTTAAACCAAAGACTGTAATAAGAGATGAGGAAGGACACTATATCCTACTTAAAGGGTCTATCCAACAAGAAGATCTAACAATTGTAAATATCTATGCCCCTAACATGGGAGCAGCCAATTATATAAGGCAATTGATAACAAAAGCAAAGAAACACATCGACAACAATACAATAATAGTGGGGGACTTTAACACCCCCCTCACTGAAATGGACAGATCATCTAAGCAAAAGATCAACAAGGAAATAAAGACTTTCAATGACACACTGGACCAAACGGACTTCACAGATATATTCAGAACATTCCATCCCAAAGCAACGGAATACACATTCTTCTC
>NW_025414832.1:0-317 GCF_002201575.2 Neomonachus schauinslandi
GTGAGAAGGTTGTGCTTTCTTACTTGCTACAGCTTCATTATAAGTCCCGACAGCTGGTAGAGAAAGGCCTTCCACCTTCTTCTTTTAAAGGGACTTTGCAATTTTGGATCACTTACACTTTCCTGGGAAGTCTGGAATCAGCTTGCCAGGTGTCACTAGAAATCATACTGGGATTTTAACTGTGTGTGCATGAAAGCTATAGAACTACAGAGAAATAATATTTTGTAATTAAAGAATGATCTCCATGGGGAAGTATACTTCCTTCCTTTTGGGTTCCATACCCTGCAATCCTGGTTCTGTCCACGGGATGGCACCAC
>NW_025414832.1:327-1512 GCF_002201575.2 Neomonachus schauinslandi
TGTTCGATAGTCTACCGAGTGCTGAAGTACATTTGGCAAAAATATAGACAATGGTATACGGTAACCAAAGAACTGAAATAATAATGAAAAATATCCTGACCATCTGTGCTTCACAGTCCTTTTCTCTCAGAAGGCCATCAACAAATAGAGAGAAAGAGTTCATTATCAATCAGTAAAGTAAAGGTGTGGTGTAAAATGAGCTCTGGAAGCTAAGGTGGTCTTTTCTCACCAGCGAGCCTGCTCTGTGCTAAGGAATAGGTTTGCCTCCATCTGGGGAGCAAAGGTCACCCCTAGGGTTATTCAAAGGGGAGGATTATGTAAATCTTCATTTCCACCCCCACCCCTCCTACCCTCCTTCCGGCCCTGATCATCTTGGGAGTAAAGTCTACTTTCCCTTAGGAGAAACATGCCTGTGCCTGCCCTGACCTGTTGAAAGACTCAAAAAGGCTTTCCCTTTCTACTCAGTAATGCCTGGTGAAGCCTCGTTCCTCCATTAGGTGGAAGCGTTTGACGCAGGGTGTCTCTGAAAATGCTTGTTTCATTGACACCGTGCATACCTAGACTTGAGAGTGGACTGGAGGAAACCCTTTTTCTGTGTACCTTCCAGGGGTTCATTTATCCCGGTAATGGAACTAGCATTGGCATTTAGTATCAAAAAATGGTTTACCACATCTTGTTAACTTAGACAAAAAGATGTGTCTACTGCTCAGTAACATAGCTGGGATGGTCTGCTAACATACACATAGAACAGTTCACTAAACCCCAGTTTCCTCATCTGTAAAATGGCAACAGCAATATTTCCCAGCCAGGATTGTTGTAGGACGACAGAAGGAAGGCCTTTCAGAAAACTATACATGGTGCCTTGCACCTAAGCGCTCAAGAAATGTTACACTGTCGCCTCTAGACCAAGATGAAAAGGTGTTCCTAGGTCAGCCAAAGTGAAGAGTGAAATCTGGGACTAGGAACTAAGCCCTGCTGTAGCTCATTGGCCTCGGTTCCTCCCTTCATCCTACCAAGACCCCTGCAGGGGAGAAGGCCTTGCATTCCCTCCCCCAGCACCAGGGCAGCCACGTGACTTCCTGAGCCATTAAAGGACGCATTGTGCATAACCCCTTGCGAATGAGAAGTGAGAGATGACTTCGACTGTAAACCATGATTAGCACCAGGAGTGCTTTTAACACCACT
>NW_025414833.1:0-1511 GCF_002201575.2 Neomonachus schauinslandi
TCCTGGATTTTGATGCCTGTTTCCTTCCCCAAATTAGGGAAGTTCTCTGCTGTAATTTGCTCCAATATACCTTTTGCCCCTCTCCCTCTTTGTTCTTCTGGGATCCCAATTATTCTAATATTGTTTCGTCTTATGGTGTCACTTATCTCTCGAATTCTGCCCTTGTGATCCAGTAGTTGGTTATCTCTCTTTTTCTCAGCTTCTTTATTTTCCAACATTTGGTCTTCTATATCACTAATTTTTTCTTCTGCCTCATTTATCCTAGCAGTCAGAGCTCCATTTTTGCTTGCACCTCATTAATAGCCTTTTTGATTTCAACTGGGTTAGATTTTAGTTCTTTTATTTCTCCAGAAAGGGTTTCTCTAATATCTCCCATGCTTTTTTTCAAGCCCAGCTAGTATCTTTAAAATCATGATTCTGAACTCTAGGTCCAACATCGTACTAATGTCTGTACTGAGTAGGTGATTTTTTTCATCTTGTCATTTGGTGCAGAGTACAATAAATGAATGAGAGAACAAAATGCTAAGAGGGTAACAATGACCCCAGAAACATATACACTAAACAAATCAGAAAAGCCCTGAAACTGGGGGAAAAGAAAGGGAAAGAAAAAAAGAAAAAAAAAAGAAAAAGATTAAAAAAAAACAGGATATGATCAAATATGATCAGGCTGGTTCATAGATCAGTGCCACGCACTAGATTTTGGGTGTATTTTGGTCTGTTAGAAGAAACTGCCTCCCAAAAGTTTAAAGAAAGAAAAACTTACATATGTACAAAAATAAGGTTAAATATGATGAAGGGATGGAATATGACTGGAAAGATGAAAATTATAAAAGAATTGATAAGAAGTTGTTTGAGAAAAAAAAGAAGGAGAATAAAGAAAAAAAGGAGGGTGAGAATGTGATCAGGCACGAGACTAGAACACAGCCATACACTAGAGATTTAGGGTATATTTTGGTCTGTTACAAGCAACTGTATCCCAAAATTTTAGAGAGAACAACATATATAGATATATACCAAAAATAACGTTAAACTACTATGAAGGGATAGAGTATGACTCTTAAATGAAAAATAATTTCTTTTTTTAAAAAGGGAATGATAAGTTGTTCGTTGAAAAAGGGAAAAAGAAAAATTAAAAAAAAAAGCAAAAGAAAAAAAGAAAATCAAAAATATTCACTTTGAAAGACCAAAGAATCATGGGGAAAAAAGCCATGAAATCCATGTGCTGTATTCCCCTAGTGCTGGAGATCTGCCATTCTCATTGATTGGTAAACTTGGTCATGGCTGGCTGATTTTTTTTTTTTTAAGATTTTATTTATTTATTTGACAGAGAGAGACACAGTGGAGAGGGAACACAAGCAGGCGGAGTGGGAGAGGGAGAAGCAGGCGTCCGGAGGAGCAGGGAACCTGATGTGGGACCCTGGGATCATGACCTGAGCCGAAGGCAGACACCTAACAACTGAGCCACCAGGTGCCCCTCGGCTGGCTGTTCTTGCTGATCTTTTGGCGAAGGG
>NW_025414834.1:0-1511 GCF_002201575.2 Neomonachus schauinslandi
TGTGTGCATGAGTGTGTGCACATGAGTGCATGTAGGTACACAAGTGCGTGTGTGCGTGTGTGTGCCCTTGTGGGTGTGGGTGTGTATGTGTCTCCCTGTTCTTTTGTGCGAGTGTGCATGTTTGTGTGTATGCACACGTGTGTGTTCATTGCATGTGCTTGTAGGTGTGCATGTCTGCATGTGTTTTTATGCATGTGTGTGTGTGCTTGCACTCATTTTTGTGACTGTATATGCTTGTAGGTGTGTGTATGCTTGTATGATGTGGAATATGTTTATGTTTGTGCATGAGTGGGTTTCTGTGTCTGTGTGTATGTGTGCACATGTGTGTGCACTTGTGAGTGTGAGTTTGTGGTTGTGCGTGTGTGCATGTTTGCTTGTGTGTGTATGTGTGTGCATTCATGCACGTGTGTGTGTGTTCGTGTATGTGTGCATGTGTGAGTGCGTGTGTGTGTGTCCATGTGTTTGCTTGTGCATGGTCATGTGTGTTTGTAAGTGGACGCGCACGTGTTAGTGTGCGTATGCTCTCATGTGTCCGTGTGTGCATGTTGTGCATGGGTGTAAGTGTGCATGTGTGTGCACATGAAGGTGCGCCTGTTTGTGTATGCATGTTGTGCGTGTATGTGCGTGCACGTGTGTGTATCCATGTGTTGTTTGTGGTTGTAGGTGTGTGTGCATGTGTACAAGAATGCACATGCGTGTTTGTATGCACGTGAAGATGTTTTGGTGCTTGTGCGTGTGTGCGTGCACGTGTGTGTACGTGTGCACACGTAGGTGTGTGTGTGCATGTCTGTGCATGCATGGGTATGTGCGTGCATGTGTGTACTGTGTAGGTGTGTGTGTGTGCCCATGTGTGTGTGCACGTGTGTGTGTGTATGAGCATGGCCGGAAGGTCGGGTCTAGGGCTGTATGAGACCTGCACACAGGTGGGTGAATGATGGGGTGGGCTTGGACCCTGGCGCTGACCCCTCAGCCTCCTGCCCTGGGTTGGGGCCACCATCCTGTTCTGGGGTGCAGTTCAGCTCTGCCCAGTGCAGCCCCGTCCTGCCTAGCTCAGTACAGCTGAGCCCAGTGTAGCTCACCCTGCTCAGTACAGAGCAGCTCAGCTCAGCACAGCCTGCGGGGAGGGGAGCTCTGCCTCCGTGCCCTGGCTAAAAATGGGGTGGGAACCCCAAGGGGCTTCAGCAGCCCTAGAAGTTCCCCTTTCTTTATGTTCTTGGGAAGTGTGTCATCATGTTAGGGTTTACGTGAGGCCCCTGTGCCGAGGACGCAGTGGGCTCCTCTCCATGGCCCCTGCTGCCCAGCTCATGGGCTCTCTCCCTTGATGCCATGCTGATTCGCTGTGCTGTAACACCCAGTGGTGGTCACCGGGATGCCCCAGGAAGGGAGGGGGCACGGGCACCATCACCACTGCCCCTGAGGCAGCCCTGTGAAGAAAGGGTCGTGGCCGTTTGTGCGTGAGAAGCCACAGCCATGTGCCTGAGACGTGGATGCAGGGGTCCTTGTGGCAAGTA
>NW_025414835.1:0-1510 GCF_002201575.2 Neomonachus schauinslandi
ACGTTGCTTTTCCTTCTATAAAATAAATGAATACATCATAAAAAAGAGGAGTATACATGGTTCTTTCTATATAACTCTTTGCTATAGATGATCCTCAAGTAATATAATTTTATTAAAAATATATTCAAGAAATTGGTGTGCCTTTCTTAGTACTACACTAAAACGGTAGCTGGAAATCATTTTTATATCTAATTTTACACATCCATATTTTATTCCTTGATTAATATTTCAATTCATGTAAAATATCCTAGGAGAATGGACTTTATATGAGGCAATATATATCAGTGGAAATGAATTTGAAATGCTTTATTTAATGAAATAAAATTTATATGTCTGTTTATCTGGTAGAAAACATACTTTCAAGACTAGATCTTTTTACAAAATTTTATTATTATTATTATTATTTTTTATCAAAGACATGGTTTTGTGAAGGCAAAGAACTACCATTCACAGGAACAACACTTCAGCCATCCAGTAACTGTTTAGGCTGCTGATTCCATTGAAGTAAGTTAGAAGAAATTGTAGTGCCTTGATGAGTTTACCACAACTCACATTTCGAAGTAAATCCTGCCACTACTCTCAGACATTATATGTAAAAGTGTGTGTTTCTGGGAGCCTGGGTGGCCAGTCATTAAGCGTCTGCCTTCGGCTCAGGTCATGATCCTAGGGTCCTGGGATCAAGTCCCACATCGGGCTCCCTGCTCCGCGGGAAGCCTGCTTCTCCCTCTCCCACTCCCCCTGCTTGTGTTCCTGCTCTCGCTATCTCTCTCTCTGTCAAATAAATAAATAAAAATCTTAACAATAAATAAATAAATAAATAAATAAATAAATAAATAAATAAATAAATAAATAAATAAAGTGTGTGTTTCATTCAATTGATGATGTAGACTAAATTGCATTTTTACATGCCTATATTTTTACAGGCATACTTCTGAACTGGCTAGGTTATAGTGATATTACTTAAGTGATTGGGCAAAAAGAATATAGAAGTATGCATTTGAGATTTATTTGGTCTTATATTGACTTTAAATCATCTCAAGTCTATTAGGACAAAGCGGTTGTGGGTCATCTTGGCGAAGTAACATAGAATCAAGTTTAAGTAGTAGCCCAGTGTGTCCTCTCCCTGAGAGAGCATGACCTCCAGGATCCTTATATTCTTTTTTTCTTTTAAGATTTTTTTTATTTATTTCTTTATTTGAGAGAGAGAAGGAGCACGAGCAGTGGGAGGGGCCGAAGGGGTGGGATGAGCGGAGTTGGCGAAGGGTTAGAGGGGGAGGGACTAGCAGACTCCCTGCTGATCAGGGAGCCCAAGTCAGGGTTCAATCCCAGGACCCCAAGTCAGACACTTAACCAACTGAGCCACCCAAGCACCCCAGGATATTTGTATTCCTAACTGGAGTAGGAAACATGTGCATTTCTTCCTCATTTTATCATCAGAATTTTACATTATGCTTAGCAATACTCATATTGTTGAATATGAGTATTGCTAAGCATAATGTAAAATTCTGAT
>NW_025414836.1:0-1510 GCF_002201575.2 Neomonachus schauinslandi
AGAGACACAGAAGGACACTATATCATTCTTAAAGGGTCTATCCAACAAGAAGATCTAACAATTGTAAATATCTATGCCCCCAACATGGGAGCAGCCATCTGTTAAGCCAACTGTTAACCAAAATAAAGAGTCATATTGATAACAATACGCTAATTGTAGGAGACCTCAATACTCCACTCTCAGCAATGGACAGATCATCTAAGCAGAAAATCAACAAGGAAACAAGAGATTTGAATGACGCACTGGACCAGATGGACCTCATAGATATTTACAGAACATTCCACCCTAAAACAACAGAATACTCATTCTTCTTGAGCGCACATGGAACTTTCTCCAGAATAGACCATATACTGGGTCACAAATCAGGTCTCAACTGATACCAAAAGATTGAGATTATTCCCTGCATATTCTCAGAACACAATGCTTTAAAACTGGAACTCAATCAAAAGAAAAAAATTGGAAGAAATTCAAACACTTGGAAGCTAAAGACCACTCTGCTCAAGAATGTTTGGGTCAACCAGGAAATCAAAGAAGAACTTAAACAATTCATGGAAATCAATGAGAATGAAAACACATTGGTCTAATACCTATGGGATACTGCAAAGGCGGTCCTAAGGGGGAAATACATAGCCATCCGAGCCTCACTCAAAAAAATAGAAAAATCCCGAATTCACCAACTAACTCTACACCTTAAAGAACTAGAGAAAAAGCAACAAACGACGCCTAAGCCACGCATTAGAAGAGAAATAATTAAAATTAGAGCAGAAATCAATGAATTAGAAACCAGAAACACAGTACATCATATCAACGAAACTAGAAGTTGGTTCTTTGAAAGAATTAATAAGATCGATAAACCACTGGCCAGACTTATCCAAAAGAAAAGAGAAAGGGCCCAAATTAATAAAGTTATGAATGAAAGGGGAGAGATCACGACTAACACCAAGGAAATAGAAACAATTATTAGAAATTATTATCAACAACTATATGCCAATAAACTGAGCAATCTGGATGAAATGGAGGCCTTCCTGGAAACCTATAAGCTGCCAAGACTGAAACAGGAAGAAATTGACAACCTGAATAGGCCAATAACCAGTAACGAGATTGAAGCAGTGATCAAAAACCTCCCAAAAAACAAGAGTCCAGGGCCTGATGGATTCCCTGGGGAATTCTACCAAACATTCAAAGAAGAAATAATACCTAGTCTCCTGAAGCTGTTTCAAAAAATAGAAACAGAAGGAAAACTTCCAAACTCATTCTATGAGGCCAGCATTACCTTAATCCCCAAACCAGGCAAAGACCCCATCAAAAAGGAGAATTTCAGACCGATATCCCTGATGAATATGGATTCCAAAATCCTCAACAAAATCCTAGCTAATAGGATCCAACAATACATTAAAAGGATCCTCCACCACGACCAAGTGGGATTTATCCCCGGGACGCAAGGGTGGTTCAACATTCGCAAATCAATCAATGTGATAGAACACATTAATAAGAGGAGGGAGAAGAACCA